>NC_137019.1:7355532-7378032 GCF_032717465.1 Coenobita brevimanus | reverse complement strand
TGTATTCAGCGACAGCCCGTTTTTTATAGCCGTAGGGAGAGAAGCAGAACGGTGTGAGTGTAAGAGTTTAAGGTGAAATAGAGTATTACAAGTCTAAGGGCAGAGGTGAAATAGAACAGTGTGATTGTAAGAGCAGAGAGTGAAATAGAACAGTGTGAATATAAACGCTGAGGGTGAAATAGACAATATGAGTGTAAGCGTAGAGGGTTAAACAATGTGAATGCTAGCGCAGACGGTGAAATAAAGCATAGTAAGTGTATAGATAATATAGCGTTGAATCGATGATGTGTGTTGTGGCGTGGCGTGGCAGGGCGGGCTGGCTGTGGTGATATATGTGCCTCTACTATATTAATGTTCCTCGTCAGCCACGGTCACGCCTCCCCATAAAGATGTGTATCCAGCTGTTTACACCAAGCTAGATTTACGTTCCCTGCCCGCGCCACTAATTCTCAGGCCAAACGAGTTCGGTGGAATCGTCTCCCCCTCGGCGGTAATTACTTTTTTGCATGTCTTGGTTTTATTTGCTTGTTAATCATGGTTTTAGGGAAGGTTATTTGATCCTCACCTGATTATTTTTCCATGGGAGTGTTTGGTTGTTTGTTTTTAACTTTATTGTGGTATGTAAAAGTTTGTAATAAGTATGCAAAAAAAGTATGTACCGTAGTAAAGCTTTCCACGTAAAAATATTTCTTGCATCATCCAGTTTATATATATATATATATATATATATATATATATATATATATATATATATATATATATATATATATATATATAGTTTCCTGGTGTACAGGAAACCATTTGGCTTGTCACTCAGTGTAGAGTCACCCATAGGCAGAAGAAAGAGGAAAGAATGAAGGTATTCATATATATATATATATATATATATATATATATATATATATATATATATATATATATATATATATATATATATATTGTAATAAGTATGCAAAAAAGTATGTAGTAAAGCTTTCCATGTAAAAATATTTTTTACATCATCCAGTTTATATGTATATTTTAATGAAATTCACTTTTATCCTCTACGCTCTTCCGTCTCTCGGAAACCTGCGTTCCTCAAGCCAAATCTTGCAAACTTCATTTCTTCTTTTCATTTCCTTTTCCTTTGCTGGCTAACTCAGTCACTTGCAGCCTGAACGTGGAACTACAGCAAATGTTTCTTCTGTCCCCAGGTACGAGTGAGTCAGCCCCCTTGTCGGAGTGGAGGGAGAGAGGCGTCTGAGGTGAGCTTAAGGACCGTATTTCCATTGGCTAAGTGGAATCCCTGGCACCTCTTCCTTTCTATAATCGGTTTGTTTTCATTTGACGGAACTGTGCCACCAACATAACTTGAATATTAACTCTTGGTTACACTGAATTACTTGATCCTTAGTTATGAGGCAGGAATGAGCCTCCTTTGTCACCACTCTAATCCGACCTCCAATCTTACTACATTTTGACATTAACTGAGCTGAGAAAGAAAAAAAGGTCTTTGTCAGAAGAAAATAAATCGGTTCTGGTTTCTCCCTGCATAGGACTGATTAATATTGTGTTGTACGATATTTATGGAAACTATTTTGATATCAAAACGATAGATATACCATGCAAGAGATGAGTGTAATAAGCAAAATAAATCGCTAAGGAAGAGGTACTGTTGGAAAGTCTCCCAAGCCAACCAGAATGCGACACTATCTTCCTGTTCACCTTATTCGTACCCTGACTGTGGATAACCCGAGGAGCTTTGTTGTACGGCAAGTAAAAACAAATGTCTAGAGATAAATACATTAAGGTTTGATGGAACCAATAGTGAGGAAATGGAAATGTCAAATTAGCTTGATCTTGAACGCACTCCATAAAAGATTTTGTGTTGTGGCGGGGTCGTGTGCGTGATTTTCTTGAAAGGCACGGTGAATTTTATGCTAATCTTCAGTTCTCCTTATTTGTACCCGTTGGTGTGGACAATCAGAGACCTGTAGTTGTTTATTTAGGTAACGAAGTAAGGCGACAACCTGCGGTGTAGAGATTAGAAGTAACGAACACAGAGTACATACATTTAGCCAATCAACTGAGCGCCAGGTAAGGTAATGTCAGCTTTGATTTTCACCGACTGGTCCATGATTTCCCTGTTCAAAGTGGCCTACTGTTTGATTAGATTATAATGTACAGGTGTTTGGTAGCTACAGGTTAATTAATGGACTTAGTCATTTTCACTACCTGGTTTTGTGAAGTTTCTTACGGATAATATAAGGCTTTAGAAGAGGTGTAGGATTTATAATTACGTTTAAAAATAATACTGGCTCAATGATTTGCTTGAACTGCACTTCGAACCTGACCGAGGCCTGATGCTGAGGAAGAGTGTGAGAGAATGCGAGTGTACCCAATTGCTGCCCCCTCACCTTACCCGTCCCCCAGGTCACACCTCAGCACTCAGGCACACACACACACACACACACACACACACACACACACACACACACACACACACACACACACACACACACACACACACACACACACACACACACACACACACACACACACACACACACACACGATATTTACACCTTGCTAATATTACATATGTAGCAGTGCAAATATACACATTCCCACTCGTGTTAAAACTTTTGTACATTTTCGTAAACAAGCAGAATTAAAGCAGCCGTTGTACATATGCATGCGCCCACACAGATATATGTTTATTCTCAGACTTACAGAACCTTTGCAGACATACATATGTGCGGTTTTTAAAGTACGAACTAAATTGCACACACACACACACACACACACACACACACACACACACACACACACACACACACACACACACACACACACACACACACACACACACACACACACACACACACACACACACACACACACACACACACACACACACACACACACACACACACACACACACACACACACACACACACACTCGACATCATGGGAGGTTGTGCAGCGAAGCGTGAGACGATGCATGACTGTTTCGCCTCCCCCTTCTCACGCCGTGTTTTTTATGTTCCATGTTGATGTGTATTGATGGTAAAAGTGTACGTTCGAAGAGGAAGACGTCGAATGGTAGGAGTCTTAGTAGAAATTGTAAGAAGTTGATATAGAGGATGAATATATGTGTACTGTATAAGGGATGATAAGATGATGACGTAGAGGATGATTACATACCCTGTAATATAATACCTAAGGGGTTAGTGGCGTATTTTTCTCTTTTCCTATTTTATTTTTTGCTCCAGACTATTCTGTTTACCTGGGAACGCCAGAATACCTTAGGGGTTAATGAAGACTGTATCAAACCTTTCCAGTTACAAATGTGTCCCGTAAACTGAATACAATCTTCTGTAAGTGGGGAGAATATAGCGGAAAAATGTCTTCGGAATAAGGGGGTTAAGATGTCAGTCAGGGTAAAGGTCATGTGCCGTGGGGTCGTGAATTCGAATCCCCAAGAGCCGGCTGGAGGTTTTACTCATGTCTAATGGCACAAAGGGCGTAGATCGGTCACGTGCCATTATATTTTCTAGGCAACGTTAGATAAACCCAGAGCCGCTACAACTCAAAGGGATAACTGGGACCTGGGCATTACTGTATATAATGTCGCTTTGTATTAGGTAGTGTGTCCAAGTCGGGCCGAAATCGTTGTTTCTCCCCAGTAATTAGTCTACCAAATGTGGAGACAAGCTTTCCATTTGGGTGTGGTAAATTCCATGTTTGTGTGGGTATTCATTGCGCCTGTTTCTGCCAGTTCGCTTTGACGGACTCACAAGCGTATACGGTAAAGGAAGCAAGAACGTTGATGTATTTCAGTTCACCTGAGAAAGCTGAGGCCTGGGCTGTTTTCCGAAATGATTGAGCCGACCACCATTTGTTACTGACTTGTGAAATACATAGGCACTTATAATGGTGTGGCTAGAGCTCTTTTCATTTGTATGCCGCCCACTGTTTCTTTTTTTATTTTAGCTTTGCTTTTATTCATATGTTCTGTTTTCATTCGAATATTTCTGCCCTCATTCCTTTACTATATTGGTATAATTTGGCTTTCATTCATATTCGGCTCTTTATTCATATATTTCTTTTATTTTCTGCCTTTGTTCATATAGTTTTTTATTTTCTTTTACATTCTTCGCTCACTCGTGTAATTCTATTATATCCCTTTTCCATTCACTTATACGTTCTTCTCTTGCTGTCAGTCCTTATTTTTTTTTTTTTTTTTTTTTTTTTTTTTAATAGCTGTCTAAAAATTTTTTTTTTTTTTCTTTTTTTTTACTAGCCGTCTACAACTTTTTTTTTTTTTTTTTTTTTTTTTTTTTTAAGTGTTCGACCTGTTTCGATATTTTCTTCACTTTGTGCCTTCGTTTGCGTGCAGTAAACATCAGCCTCTATAATCGTAGTTTGCCTCCGGTTCTTCATTCTCGTTTCTTTCATTCTTGCGGTTCTGCTTTCCTCTGTTTAATCCTCGAGGCTGTTGCATACTCTGCAGATTTCCAGGCCAAATTCCCTGCTTTCAGTCGGCGGAGGGAAGGTAGAACGCGTTGTAGCTCCGGTATTAATGTTGCGAGATACAGCATTATTCTGCAAAGCGCTGGGTGAAGAGCGGGGAGAGAACAGGATCCCAAGCTATCAGGAGTATAATTATGCCAGTGGGAAGTTTTGGCGGCGGATAGATAAGTTTGAGTCACCCTTTACATTCAGTCTGGTGTTGTCTGCATAATACCAGTCCTGCGCAACCGTATCTCACACGACTGGTTACAGGGGTTTTATTTTACCTTTGTGTACATTTGTCACACTTTTTTTTCCCTCTCCTGCCTGCATCAGCACTGAAGTACAATGACCTCCCTCCGCTTTGTTTTATTTACACTTACGCGCCCGGTAGATTGGTGGATGTACTGTAAAACTAGGCGTTTTGTGTGTGTGTGTGTGTGTGTGTGTGTGTGTGTTTGTGTGTGAACACTATAACTCAAACAGTTTTGATCGGACTTTAATCAAACTTGGAGGAAATGTTGAGGGTTAGCATGAGGTTAACAGGGTAAGGTCAGTTTAAGCAGTTTTTACTCAATTTAACTCATAGCTGGGGGAAGGGTTGAGATTGAGACAAAGATGAAGTGACTCAGTTTTGAAAACAGAGGTCAAGATCAAGAGGAAGGTCATAGTTCGACCCATTTGTTTAAGTTTGTAACAGAACTTTGACTTTAGCCAAACTTGATGAAACGGTTGAGGGTCAACCGGGAATGGTCAGCTTAATCACCTTTTATCCAATTTACACCAAAGTTGATGGAGGGATTGAGTGCAGGTCAAGGGTGAAGAGATTCAGGTATGAGAACGATCTCTGGTAACGTAAGGTCACAGGGCAAGCTCAAAGGTTCGACCCTATAATTCAGTTTTGATTTGATGTGTACCAGATCTGGTAAACGGACTGAGGGTCAGGAATGGAAGAAGAGATTCGATGTTGAGAACAGTAGGTCAGAGGTGAAGGTCGCACAATAGGATCACATTATCAGTCCATATTATACCAGTTCTAGGGCGCAGGTATGCCACTCCCTGGATACTCCTTGTCTTCTTCTTGCAGCCGCTAGACGATTATATTCACCTTAGGAGAGACCATTTTATAGTGGAAGGGGTTGGATATAGTTTTCATTAGCCCCTCCACTCCTGGAATGTCTTTAATGCTTGCTGCAGCCAGACAGTTTTATTCATCGTGGTAGCAGCGGTCCTCAGTGATGGGGATCGAAAGCCTCCATTAGCCTCTTTTTTGTTCCTTCTACAGACAGACGATTTCATTCATCTTTGAGGGGACGTCCCGTTGTGAAGAGATGAGAAACATTCCATTAACCTCTTCAATATATGGATGCTTTTTATATTCATGTTTCTGTCAGATGGCTTTGTCTTAAGTGGGGGACCTCGTAGTAAAGGAGCAATTTCGTCCGGTCATCTTTTATTCCATCTACCGTCAGACGACTTTATCTTAGGGGAGACGTATCGTAGGCAAGGAGCATTTTATTCATGTTACTAAGATTTTTTTTTTTCAACTGAATGATCTCTTGTTGTTTGGTTAGGTTAATTTAGGTAAGATTGTTTGGTTAGTTTTTGTAGGAATATGCCCCACCAGTTACAAAGGTTATTCATTAACTTTTGTGAACATTTGCCATTTTTTTTCCATTTTTCTTCTACCGGCATTAATAGTCATCACGATTTTGGTTAGGCGTAGTTGTGTTAGTTTAGTTAAAATTTGTGTACGAGTTTCTGACCTAACCTTTAACAATGACTTTATTTTTACCCCTGTGTACATTTGTCATTTTTTCTCTCTCATTCTTCTGCCGCCATTAATATTCATCAGGACGTAGTCAAGTTAAGTTTGTTTTTTAGCACCCGACATAGAGTACATCCGCCTCGCCTGGATTAGCATTTGTTAGCACGCACTCGTCATTATTTGCTTTTTGTGCTCTACCTGACGGCCGCGTATCAAGCACCTCCCTTCCTCTCGGTCTCGGCCTGGATGCACAAAGAGTCTTACGATCCATATTTTCTCATAAGTTTTATTTTGTTATCATCATCATCATCATCATCGTCGTCGTCGTCAGTTAATTATCATCATCAGTCATCATCATTTTTTTTTTTTATACGATGGACAAGGAAAGGCGTACAATCTCTTCCCATATCTCTTGTTTCTCATACAAAAACAAACCCTAGTCAACAGAGGAACATTATCATAAGTTATATTTATATATATATTTGATTCTTCCCATGCCTCAAGGTCTCCCCTCAAAAATAAATCTGGTTTTGAAGAGATACTGTATTTAATTGTAAATTTGTTTGTAAATTCGGCCGCTGAACTTTTGCCAGGGCTGTAGTGGTGCTGCCTCCGTGTTCTCTGTGTTTCCAGACTCATAATCATAGTATGTGTTTTGGCGTTTTATATTTTGCGTCGGTTTTGTTTTACTTGCATATACGTTTTGTGTGTGTTTTTTTTTCATGTTGTGTGTGTATGTGTGTCTGTGTGTGTGTGTGTTTTAAACAGACCCTCATGATATACAGGCCCATATCAGGAGCGTGGGAGAGTTTTCGCACATAAATCTTCCACGTCAATATAATGCATGCGCCTGTCTAACTTTCCAGGCATTTATCCTCTCGAGCACTTAGTTCTATCATGTGTATGGCGCGTTATCAATCCCTTGGCCCTCTACGCTCTGCATTTTAGCCTGGGTTGAGTACAGACGCCAAGTAAGTCTCTGCGTATCGCACATGTGAAGACCTTGCTATTTATCAAGAGTCTGGGGTTCATATGCAGGCCAACCCACGCCCGGCCCCACTCACTCAACACTTTTGTGGGGGGAGAGTGCATGTGTGGAGCTGGCCCCTACTTTTTTTCTCTCCTCCTCCTCCTCCTCCTCCTCTTCCTCTCCTCCTTTCCTCTCCTTCTCCTCCTCTTCTCCTTTCCTCTCCTCCTCCTCCTCTCTGGTTCTCCACTTAAGGCCTGGGAGGTTGTGGGTATTTACATATTAATCGCGTTGGTCTTGATCCTCGCCACGACCTCTCCCTCGGAAGAAATATACCTACGTGCGCATTTCTCCCTTGCCTTGTACATTAATTCACATCCTCGTCACATTTTCATCTCCCTTTTATTTTTATTTTTCGCACACCATGGGAGTTTTCTTCTTGTATTTGCTAGTAATTCCTTTTTTTTTTTTTTTTCGTTCATAGTACAGTACAACATTTATTTTTCTACCCCTTTTATATTTCACTGTTAATATGCTTTTATTTTTTTGAGTTTGCCTGTAAGGTTTTTTGTCCTGCATTTCTGTATTTTTGCTGTATTCATTGATGTTTTTGGATACTGGATGCCTTAACAACAGCGGCATGTCAACAGAGAGGGCGTGGCCTCACTCGACTATGTTTGAATGGAATCACTCCGTTATTACTAATGAGGTTGTCTAACAAGAACAACAACTATAACCAGAAAGCACACAGAGAGCACATACCTCCGCCATTGCCACTGCCATTATAATGGATCCGGATCCGTATCCGGATCCGCCCCCCAAATTTAATCAATTCTTTCTTTTTTCCATGGCCCACCCTTCCACAAAATTGCATTGAAATTCATTGAGAACTTTTGGAGATATCGTTTGGACAGACAGACAAACAAACAAACAAACAAACGTAGGTGAATACATACCCTCCTCCAGCTTTGATGGCTGTTAAAACAACAACAGTAACAACGTCACTGATGATTTCAAAATTTTGCCTAGTATTTACTTGTATGAGTAATATTTAGGCTGTTATTTTTGAGTTCTGCCGTACTTTGAATGAGGGTAATGGTTGTTGTATGAATCAGCTTTACGTTCATATATATATATATATATATATATATATATATATATATATATATATATATATATATATATATATATATATTCATTCATTGCCAGTCGCCATGTATCCCAAACGGGGTGGCCAAGGGCTTAGAGTTAATTGTTTTACAGGGAGGAGCACTAATCCTCCACCAACCCCACTTGACACGTAGGGAGAATGTTATGCCAACAGTGAATGATACAGAAACTAAATACTGGAATATAATGAGGCAATATGAGCTTCAAACGGATACACTCTAAAATTATCCTTACAACATCAACCATCCTCTAATTAGCAAAACCTCATTCAACGAGCTATTAATGTATAAAATCAATGATGATGTGCACACAGAGATAAGCTCTCTCAACTGTTAACATACTCTGTCTATATTAGCTTGGCTTAAAAGTGATACAGAAAGGATGCAGAGCCACAGTATAAATATCCTTGTCTTATTCCGCACCTGAGCTATGGGTATTAGCCTGCCACTGAACAAAAATCTCACCTAAGTCAATGTGTACAAACCAAAAAATGTGCAATTCATATATCTCTGAAGGATGGTAGCAGTAGTATATATATATATCTATATATATATATATATATATATATATATATATATATATATATATATATATTGCAGTATATAAGTGTGTAAGTTTAAGTGGATAAGTCATGTCCTAAGTATCTGGTGTCAGTTGAACTTCTTAAACGGCTAATTAATGGACATAGAAGGCTTGTGAAATAGTATGTTAAAGACACCAACGGTATTACATTGCTTGTTTAGCGTTGGTGAAGACAAGTTGTTTATGCACACGGATGGTTCTGTCTGCCCCGTGCCAGTTAAAAGCAGCAGCCGGAAAATCAGGTGTCCATCAGCATCAACAAGTACAAGGTTGCATTCATTTACTGTGCTTGGCAGGTGACCGTTTAGTTAATACATATTCCCAGATGCACATACAGACGCTTTATGCATTCACATATTTATGTCACTCCTGTTAACACACACACACACACACACACACACACACACACACACACACACACACACACACACACACACACACACACATCCTCCCCTGTAGCATTATCTATTCAGAACAAACGTTCATACATGTATTTCCACAGGATACATACATACACACATTACAACTGATATTTGCACATCAAACGCATTAATACATGCTCGAATAATCGCACGCGCACACACACACACACACACACACACACACACACACACACACACACACACACACACACACACACACACACACACACACACACACACACACACACACACACACACACACACACACACACACACACACACCTCCTCCTCCTCCTCCTCCTCCTCCTCCTCCTCCTCCTCCTTTCCTCCTCCTCCTCCCCCTTCCTGCCGCCCCCATCACCTTCTAGTCAGTGGCAAGGCGGACATTAGGAACGAGTTAGACGAGTCCACAACCTCGTTAACAGCGCTCGCCACCCCGCCTCCACCACCACCACATTTTACTGCTCCCTGTTTATGCAATTGCCGCCGTTGTGTGTGTGTGTGTGTGTGTGTGTGTGTGTGTGTGTGTGTGTGTGTGTGTGTGTGTGTGTTTGAGGCTTGATTAGAGAGCTGGCCTAGTTGTTGTGATGGGTTATATATAAAATGCAGTAAATTGTTGGTTATAGAAGGTAGTAGCATGTAACAGTTTATTGAATGCTGTAGGCTGTAGAATGAAGTAGACTGTTGAAGATAGCAGGATACAGTAGACTGAAGAACGTGTTTGATAAACTTGAATTTAAGCCAGCCATTATGAAGAATTGGCCAAGTTGTCATATCTTAAAAATTAAAGTGATCTGTAAATAATGTAGAAGACTTTAACTGATTGGAACAGATGCGAAGGAATGTAAGACCACGATTAATTCCTTCAACCTAAGTACATCTTTTAAAATTTTACTATCACGATTAGTGGAGCAGCTTTTTATTGGAGGGGGTTGATAAAAGGTAAAGTACATCTAACCTCTCCAGTTTGAAATTATCTCTGAACTGAATGACATAATCTAGATGAAGCTGGAATAAAGGAGTGAAAGTTTTCGCAGCTTAGGTTCATCGCGTCGAGGGGAGGGGGAGGTCTGATTAAGGACAAGGTGAATTGTCTTGGTTTCCGATTTCCAAAGGGATTAACGGGATCTGAACTTAGCTTAAGTCTGTACGGGACCAGGCACAATTGGTTTATCTTGTAAATGGAATATAAATGTTCAGAATCCACCACAGAACTTAAGTGAACTCGACGTTTGGACATACGATTATACCGGCTTGGGGATGTGAGGGGTGGTGCGGGATGAGCAAGTTAGATCTGATTAAGGGCAGGGGAAATTTATTTGATCCTGTTCTGTGACCTGACTTGGTTTGAACTTTTCTGGAATATTGACTTGATCTGAACCTGTTTTGTGAAATGACATGGTTTGCGCCTGTCTGGGGTATTGATTTAGTGTGCTTCGATGGGGAGAATTCGCTTGGTTTAAACCTGCCTAGTAAATTTACTTGGTTTGAGTCCATAGAGGGAATTAACTTTGTTTGAGCTTATCTGGGGAATTGACAGAGATAGATTAACTTTTTAATGTTTTAGTGTCCACCATTCACCGTATGGTTGGTTACCTAGGAAATTACAGTACCGTACTTGTGTGGGGACGTCTGAGGATTGACTAGTAATTTTTTTTTTTAGCTTTTTGTATAACAGAGAATTTTTGTTCAGTAGTGTTTTTAACCTACGAAAATTCTCCGTACACTGCCTAAAACAGTACTAAGATCATAATTAGATTATTCCGTTGAAGAAGGTAAATGCCAAAAATCTGCCACCAGGTTGTTCTGGCTACCATATTTAGGCAGACACCAGTGCAAGGGTGGGGTTAAGTCTGATCAGGGACCTGGAGCATTAATTTAGTTGCAGCCTATCCAGGGAATGGGTTGGGTTAATTTATCTTCAGAATTGAATTGGGTGGAACTGATGGTAAGAATCCTCCGCCAGACTTTACTGCTCGTTGTTTGGACAGTTACCAGCGGCGGGGGACAGGGTGGGATCTGATTAGCAGGCGGGAGAGTTGACTTAATTTGAGCCTATCCCGTGAATGACCTGAATCGCCTCGTTTTGAGAATTAGCTTTGTGACCAAGTTATCCTGTTGCTGTGTTGGCTTGTTCTGAAAGCTTACTGAGCTGGGTTGCCTTGAGACTTGATTGAGATGAAGCTGATGCATTGCTGTGTTGGCTTGTTCTGAAAGCTTACTGAGCTGGGTTGCCTTGAGACTTGATTGAGATGAAGCTGATGCATTGCTGTGTTGGTTTGTTCTGAAAGCTTACTGAGCTGGGTTGCCTTGAGACTTGATTGAGATGAAGCTGATGCATGAAACTCACTTGGTGGACGATAATAGTGACCGAGTTGGAGATACATTTACTGTATAAATCAGTGACTCGGGCTTGATAGCTGGAATACATTATGTTTGTAAGGAACTTGGAAGAGGAAGCAATTTTGAGTTTAATCTTGGAAATGGTTTTGTTGCCTTGCCATGCTCATTGAGTGAGTTAAGGGTGATGCTAAGTGCTGAACGAGTTGGAACTTCTTTTGAGAGCTGATTGGATTTGACATGGTGAGGGAGTTGGTCAAAGCTTATTCTTAAAACCTGGGTGGTCATGAATTTTGAAAAGAACAGACAAGGGTTCCGGTTATCCAGAACATTGAGACACTGTGAGCATAAGCTGTAACTGACTTAGTTTTATCACTCCCCACGTTTCATCCGCATGCGTTAATTTTTACCTCTTTCACCACGTTGGAGTCACACACACACACACCTTATTCTTGATAATGCCGGATGATCTGATTCAGCTACTGAGGGAGGCTTCACGTGACTAAAAGGTTGATATAGTCGTAATGTTGACGAAAAATTAGCTTGATTTTGACATCTCAGAAATTTGGCTGGATATTACTTCACCAGAGTCCTAGTTAAAGAATACTGACCTCTATTTATTTATTTATTTTTTATTTTTTATTATATATATTTTTTTTTATCAAGTACTGGTAGCTGCGCGTGAACAGAACTGGATTTTGGCTGATGAATGACTGTCTTGGAGAGTGACGGCAAGATTAAGTGAGTTGTGTCGCAGAGAGTTGCAACTAAATGGAACTGAGCTTGGTAAAAAGTTGGACTGCAGTTTGTTGGGAGTTGAGCAAGTGAAGGACAAACTAGACACGATCAGGAAATTATCATGATGTTTGCTTTAAACTGGAGGGGTTAAGGTTAATGGCAGAGGTGGTGAAGAAATGATGAAGCTGAGACTGAATTAGAATTTCTCTCTCTCTCTCTCTCTCTCTCTCTCTCTCTCTCGGCATTTTAGAAAGGTTATTGAAGTTTGGGCTGAAGTGGACTAGGCTAAGTATCACTCGGGTAGACGAGGTTGGATTTATTTTTTTGTATATCCTGTTAGAGAGAGGCTTTGAACTTAATAATACAGAAGCTAGAATAAATCCGATGTGATTTAAGTTGGAAGTGACATTTAAAAGGAAAAGTTAAGGTAGGGTTGGGAGTAGATTTTTGGCACTGATTTGGGCGTTCGTTTTAGTAGGCATTGGTAAGTCAACTGGGCCAAGGGTGGGTAAAAACAGCAGTAAATTAAACACTAAGGTTAGGGGTGCACGAAATTACTATAAAACCGACTGAGATTGAACTTCCCAGGAAATTTAAGGAAACTGAGGAGAAAATGTTGCGGAATTGTGTTGATGAGGACTTGGCAGAGGTAGTTTATTGGGAACTACAGTAGAGCAGGTTTGACAGGGTTGCCTCTTATCAGTGGGCTGGCTAAATTTGAGGAACATCGGCATATTGCAACTTATTTAGGAGTCGAGATGGATGGCCTGAAACGGGTTTAGTGGAGAATGGGCATAAGAATGAATTGCTCGAGATGTAGGGGGAATGTTAATGAGAAAGGGTTTAGAATGAGAAGGGCTTTAGAGACAGTAGATACCAGCAGTTTATTTCAGCAGAGTTCTAGTGCTGTTAACTCTTTCTGTCTGGTGACTTATTATCTATTTTATTTTTGCAATCTCCAGGCGGTTTTATTTAGTTCAGGCAGGACTTTTTGGACTGGAGGGGTTAGATATAGCCTTAACTAACTTTTTCACAACTAGAGTAAAAATCGTATGCACATAGGAAGACTAAAACGTAATACACGTCATAAAATTCAAAGGGTTAAGAAGAAAGAGTCTAGGTGTACGCGTGGACAGGAACTTGTATAGGGATAGAAACGATATTTTTGCAATACTGCCTTTAATATCACTGTCAGCTTTTGCTTTTACGTGTAAGTCATTGCTAATCATTATGCACAACTGGAATAAATCACCGGTGCCTTATGTCCATGTTTGTAAAAAGTGTGCGAGTTTGTGTGTACAGGAAACCGGTCGCTGCACAAGAAGAAAATATTGGCTCCATAAATTCGGCGAAGGTAATTCTCCGTTATTGAGTCCTGGGGCCGGCCACGGTGCTGATATGGTGATGATAGTGACGGCGACCAAGACGAATACGACGACGCATTGCCCCGTAAATGCGACGTATATTTTACTTTAGTGGGGCGGGCAGCGGGGCGACGTGAATGCGATGATGAAGTTCTACGCAATAAATCTTCATCACATTATCCTGCGCGGGTGGCTGGGGGGGTAATTTCGGTGCGGTGTGGCCTTTTCTGGCGATGACGTGACGAGACTGGGACTGTAATATTGTGCTGTGTGCTGAGCTTGACTGTTAGGTTTTCATGGGGTGCTGGGATGTGTAGTTTGATGATGTGGTCATGGTTGGACGCTCGTGATGTGTAGAAGTGTGTGAGATCAGAATGCTTCTGATGATGCTTTTTATTTTATTTATAGATTCATGATGGTTTTAGAGTCTTTAGTAGGAAAATTGTGTAGTGGTGACTGTGTGGTGGAAGTGTATGTCGTACTGCGCCTTTTTTGTAATGGTGGAATAGAATTTCAATGGAGCATGGTGGCATTGTAATGGCACATATCTGGAGACTAGTCATCATGTTCGTTACTGTATTTATGATGATGTTTTGGATGTTAGTAATCTTTAGTGAATCTACAATGGCGTGGGAGGAATCTTATACTTGACTGGCGTTCTTGGCACAAACATGTGATTTTAATTGCTCTCTTGGGACGCAATGATGTGATAGAATTTGTGGAGTCACTTCTGATGTTTTGCAAAATGTTGAAATGTTTACCCGGTATGTATCTGAGGTTGCGTTTTAATGGCTGAATGGAGGTAAATCTGTGAAGCTGAGGCTAGAATTTATTGTCATTGTTTTGTGGTGTGTAGCTGAAAATGTGGTTCTGGCAATGTTCTGGGATGTTGTTTATCGCTGTTGTTTGAACAGTTCATGTACTGGTGCAGTATTGGTCTCGTTTGATTTTTTGTCCCTAAGTCAAGGAGCTTCCACTTTACTGTAATAAATGCTTTGGACATTAAATTTTAGTGTTTTGGTGTGGTATATTGGTCGCGTCAGGTAATTTAGAGTTGTGTGGTGTACTGTGGCAGGCGTGTTTTGATGGTGTTTGTTGTTACGGTACCGCATGTGTTATGTTTGGTCAGGATCAGATGTCTGTTAATTTAGCTTCATGTGCTGTATTTGGGTACTGTTATCTTTTGTAAAGTATCGAATTGCAGTTTGTTGTATTTTTGTGTGTGTCGACTACCTTTAGTGAGGGATTTCCCGTTACTGAAGAAAATCGTTTGCAGTCAGTCAGAATGAAATACGTAGGTCTGTTGAAAAGGATAATACAGTACATGCTGTGATGAGGTGTATGCTGAAATGTGTTCTGGTAAGGAGGTGTGCTGCCGGTGTTGAGGGGTGGTATACTGCGGTGATGTGTGGTGAGGTGTGGTGTGCCATGGTGAGGTGTATTATGGTGATTTGATGTGGAGAAACATGGTGTGTTGCTGCGAGGTACTCGTGTTGTGGTGAGGTATAGTGCGATGTAATGAAATGTGGTATGGTGAAGTTTGTTGTGCTGTGGTTAGGTGTGCCGTAGTAAATGATGAAGTGAAATACGTTGTTATAAGGTGTGATGGAGCTGTAGTGAGGTATGGTGAGCGACGAAAGAGAGGTGATGTGTGGTGTGGTGAAGTGAGATTAGGTGTGTTGTGGTGAGGGATGATGTGGCGCGTTGTGATGAGCTGTGATGTGTTTGTAGGGAGGAGTGGTGTGTCCTAATGAGGTATAGTGTTCTGAGATATGCTGTGGTGTGTTGTGTGCTGTAGTGAGCGAGTGTAAGGGTAGCATTGATGTGGTGTGGTGTGCAGTAGTGATCTGTGGTGTGTTGTAGAGAGGAGTGGTGTGTCCCAGTGAGGTGCTGTGATGTGTTGTGTGCTGTAGCGAGCAGGTGTAAGGGTAGCAGTGGTGTGATGTGATAATGTGTTCTGTGCTCTGATGCGGTAAAGGAAAGACAGACAGGACCATCAGCCCGCCTGGCCGCCCGCCGCTCTACGCTGTTGCATATTATGGGTTCATTAATCACACGTCTCTTGTGGCCAACCTCCCCCCTTCTCCCCCTACCCTTCCCTGGCAATCAATGGCACCTCCATCACCACTGCAACCACAACTACAACCCTGACCACTTACCCACAACTGCCGGAACCACATGTGCGCCAACCACAACTACCAGCCAGCCTTCCCTTCTACCACCCACACCACTTAGACGTAATTACCGGAACCTCTTATGTTTCTACCACACCTCTTCACCTGCCACTCCAGCAACTTTAATTGCAACTATTGAAGGCACTTTTTCCTCCCTCTCAAAACAACTTTCTCACTTTTATATATTCGCCACGACTCCCAACTCACACACAGACCTCAGTTATTTTTATTTCCCACACAAACTTAAGTTATATTTCTTCTTACATAGACATTAATACGCCTCTCTCTTTTTTATCCTTACCTGTACCTAAACGGTCACACCTGAGCTGTTACGGCGGCACCAAAACTCACCATCACAAGTACGGGAACGGCGAGGGTGCCACACCAACTACAACTTTCCCTGCCATTACCCCTAACAGCAGTCATCTACCGTTGCCATAACCTTCCCGATGACATGACAATTCTCGTGTTTCAGCGAACTGCCAGAGTATCGACACCCACCACTCCCTAGAAATAGAGGGTGGACAAGGCGAAAAAATACTTATGCCATGTCTCCCTTATGCTATTTTGCTCCTATATATCATCCTTGTTTACACTTACGACAGCCTAATACCTGCACTTTCGGCCTGGCTAGAACATCGGTAAAGTGGTGGGTGCCGAGTGTGGTGTAAGAACCGTGAGTTGTAAGTGATGTAGCTGTCCATATTTCGACGATGAGTTTTGGTCCTGGGTTAGAGCAAGGAATAATTATAGAGTCTCCCTTATACGGTATAGGGAGGCAACACGCATGAGTGGAAAGTGGTGTGACGTTCCCTGTTACCACATGATTTAGATATAGAGGAAAAGGAGTAGAGAAGAACCTTACATTATTCTCGTGTATTTCCTTTTCCATGAGCCTGAACATTGTGTATTATGCGATTATATACGAGGTGGCCAATATATAACGCCCCACTCCCACTACACCCGGCGATTTCTCGTGTGTTGTGGGGACGGCTGAGTGTTATAATATTATTTATTCATATCCAACTCCATCATTTATTCATGTCCTACTCCATCATTTATTCATATCCTACTGTCATTTGTTCATATCCTATTCCATCATTTATTCATTTCCTGCTGCCAGTTATTCATGTCCTGCCCCACCATTTATTCATTTCTTACTCCACATGCCATCATACCCACGCCCACACCAGCCGACTGAGCTGCCCCTGCAACACATAAGATCTCTATTTACGGGTCACTGCCTTATCTTTGTACAATCTAACTTCAGAACCCCTCTTCTCGTTGGTTAAGGAAGCTCCCTAACACTTATTCCTTAATTACTGTTTATTATTACACCATACTGTCTCCTTCTGTGTTATATATAAAAATCCTTCCATTATCCCCATACACTGCACAAATAACGTACAAAAGGATGCTAACCAGTTCTGTCCAAAAATAAGTCGTTAAGAAAGAGGTGTTAGGGAGCTTCCTTAAGCGATGAGAATACAAGCCCAGGAGTAATCTTAGAAATACATCTTATTTGGTTAGCGAAAGTCAAAATTATCCATCCAATCGACACCCCGGGACATGAGAGCATATTTTAAGTTTACGAATATGTTTTAAGTTATGCATTGAGGGGAATTAATGCCTGACGTTGGTGTGGCTGTTTTGACGGATGGTGTGCACGAAAGAATCATTAATAACAGACGTCCGTGCTTAATAACAGGGTTGCGGGAGGCGAGGCGGGGACGAGGGGAGTGACCGGCGTGGAGAAAGAGAAGGAGTTGAGAGAGAGAGAGAGAGAGAGAGAGAGAGAGAGAGAGAGAATGAATTGATTTAGGAGAGGTGAGGAGAAAACAGAGGAGCCTCGTTGAAGTGGTACGATTGCGCTTTGCTCTTGCTCAGTGGGGTCAGAAGAGCTTCCATTATTGTAATTGAGAAACTTACCGGTACCTATTTTTATTATTGGCAAAGAGTGGAAAGAGAAAACTGATGCGAAGAGAAGATAAGAATTAGGGATGACGGTGCAGAGAGATGATTTCCACAGCTATTTTGTGCAGAGGAACACAGACGCAATTCCCAGGTGCTTCTGCGTTCTGGGTTTTGCAGTGGAGCACAATAGTTGGGTGAGCGAGGCTAGATGTGCGTCAGGAGGTGAGGCTGGGTGAGATACTGGCGGACTGGCTGCTTTTGTAATTGTCACTGCCACCTGGGCCAGTGTGTGTGTGTGTGTGTGTGTGTGTGTGTGTGTGTGTGTGTGTGTGTGTGTGTGTGTGTGTGTGTGTGTGTGTGTGTGTGGTGGCAGAAATGGCACTGGGGCATGGTTTTTAAAAGCTACTCTCATCATTTCTGATTTCCAACATCTTTTACCCTTGAATTTATAGAAAGAAAAATTAATACTGTACCTTCATAATATGGGGTCGGGTTTTGGAAAGTTACCCTCGGCATTTCTTATTTTCCCACAGTTTTTATTCTTTAATTTCAAGAAACAGAAATTAATGCGGTACCATCATAATTTGGGGCAGCTCTGGGAAAGCAGCCCCTCATCATTTCACATTTTCAATACCTTATCTTCTTTAATTTATATGGTTGGAGCAGGTTTAGGCGGGGTGCCGTAATTATTTCTCATTTCCAGCACCCTAACTCTTTAATTTATATAAAGAGAAATTAATACCTTCATATTTAGGGCCAGGTTTTGGAAAGGTGTTGTGAGCACTTTTCATTTCCAACACCTTTACTTTTTATATAAAAAGAATTTAGTACTTTGGCAATTGGGAGAAGCTTAAAGTATTTTTAATTTCCTGCACATTATAATTTATATACACAAAGATTAAGTCCAGAATCTGTGTAAAGATTAAATTACGATAGTATTGGAAATGGAATGCACTGGAAATACGTAAAAGGACGTGGATAGTTATTGGACAGCTGTAGCTTAACTTGTCTTACTCGTATTTTCTTATTCCAAAAATTAAGCGTGGTATTTGTATATCTGTGGTAAGTGCATCAGATATAATTAAATCTATTACTTGTGCTACTCTGAGATACATGGTGGTGTCATCTGTGTCTGCAGATATCAACTTCCAGGCCACATGCCTGTGACTGTACATGTGCGTCGTCTGAACTTGCGCCGTACAGCCACGAGCGGTAATTTATCAAAGCAGCAGGAGACAAATTCCACATGACAGTGATACTGCGGCCTTCACTTCATAAACATCACGTGTTATTAAATATTTCCCCCACGCGACCGTACGAGGCACCATTTCTTCCAGGCTCATAATCCACTCCAGCAGATGTAAGAAAGTGGAGGAGTGAAGGTCAGGGCTAAAAGGAGGGAGGTAATGGAAGGGCGAGGAGAGGAGGAGAATGAGGAAGCTGAGTGTGAAGGAGAAAGGAGGGATAAGTAAAGGAAGGAGTAAGGGGGAGGGTTGGAGGAAATAACTGTATATATATATATATATATATATATATATATATATATATATATATATATATATATATATACACTGTATCTGTCCATCTGTCTATCTATCTGTCTATAACTATATCTATCTATCTGTCTGTCTATCTATATATATATAATGTACCGGTTAAAATAAAATTACACACACACACACACACACACACACACACACACACACACACACACACACACACACACACACACACACACACACACACACACACACACACACACACACACACACACACACACACAGAAAGAGAGAGAGAGAGAATAAAATGACAAGACCATATAATTAAAGACCTGAAAGTTATGTCGGTGGACTGAGCAGGAGGGTCGTGAATGAAGGTTAAAGGGAAAGGGTAGAGGGAATGGGATTTAAGGCAGATGTAAAGCCAGATCTCAGATATATACACCTTCGTGGAGGCAATTCAGAAGACCATTTACCGCTAGCTAACTCAGGCTTATCTGATAGTGGGGCAGACGGGGCGGTGCGCTTGCTACCCATTAGTCTGCTGCAGTTAATAAAGCCAGGGATATGGTAGGGGCGGAATGGAGTGTTGCCCTTCCTCAGACCTGCTAACGATGGGGCAGTGGGAGGATGGAAAGGAAGAAAGATGGAAAGGATGGGATGGGGGAGAGGGGAAAGGAGGGTGGGAAGGGGTGAGGGTACAAAGGAGGGAGGGTGAAAGAAAGGAAGGATGGCATGGAGAGAGAAAGAAGAATGAAGAAGTGAAGTTGGATATAAGGGAAAATGGAAAGGAGAAAGAAGAGTTGAATTCTCGTAGAGAAGAATAAGAGAATGGAGAAGGGAAGATGAAATGAGAAGGGAGGGTGGAAGAGAAAGAGAAGAGTAGAGATATAAAAGGGAAAAAGAATACTATAGAAAAGAATTTTGGGAGAAACAGAAGATAAAAGAAGGTTGGAAAATAAAGAAGAGTACGGAAAGAGAGGTATGTGTTCTAGAATAGGAAAGCGAGGAGGGAGGATGGGAAGGAGTGAAGATGGAAAGGAGGGAGGGAGAGGGTAAAGAAGGAGGGAGGGTGAAGTTATTTCCTTTGTGTTATCTGTGATTAGAGGAAGAGTGAGAGGTGAGAGGCTGCAATATTGATGTCTTCTTGAGCATTGTGCGAGGCGGTAGGTTAGGTAATGGATGGCTGTATGAACTGCTTGGCCTGAGAGAGAGAGAGGGAGAGGGAGAGGGAGGGAGGGAGGGAGGGGTTATTTCCTTCACTACATTGACCTTTATTCTGTTTCATTCTCTCCACAATCAGAAGAGAGGAAGAAAACCACGGACTGACAGGTTTAGGAACAGTTTAACGATGATTGTTTCAGACACCTTCATTGTTGTCACGTTCTCCTAAGCTGAATAGAACTGTTCATTAGATGGGAATATAAAAGCACGTCACATTATTAAAAGGATTAATAAGGATTGCTTTAAACGTCTTCTCTAAAAGGGAATTCTTCGTAAGTTAATAAAAGTGCCAGGTGATAATATGAATAACACCATGAAGTCATCATTATACTGAGCAATAGCTAGGTACTGAAATGGGATGGAGAGTTAACCGGTATAAAACTTGATGTACTGAAAAGTAGCTTAAAAAAAAAAAAATGTTTGTGAGAACTACTGACTGTGTGTGTGTGTGTGTGTGTGTAATTCACCGGGTCGGTCATGATCACTTGATGGTCGTGATCGTCAGCTTTTACCCTCCCGGAAGGGAGCTGAGAGCTCATATAATACGATCTAAGGGCAAGGCTGTGACCTTCACACACGCACACACCCGTCCCCTTGCTCAAGGGGGACAGTAACCACCCACTTCGTCAGTGAAACTTTTTCGCAACCTGAGCGAGGCGCGAACTCTTGTCCACCAGTTGGCAAGCGAGAGCGTTACCACTGCACCAGCTAGCGGTGTGTGTGTGTGTGTGTGTGTGTGTGTGTGTGTGTGTGTGTGTGTGTGTTGAAGACCCGACGAAGGAAGTGATAGAAGACGGAAGGGTGAAAGATTTACGGTAGGACGAGAGAAGGTCAGGGCAAGGGAAAGGGAAATGGGGGATGAAGGGGAAATGATAACGGGCAGGGAAGGGAAATAGGGGAAACGTACAGAGAAAAGGAAATGGAACGGAAAAAGCACGCAAAGATGTAGTGAGGGAAGAGGGCCGAGGCGACGGGAAGTATACAAGAAATGAGGTGATTGAAAGAAAGGTGTAATGAAGTGGAAGTGAGTGAAGAAGACGTCGTAGATGAGAATGGTTAAAAACTTAAATAAAAGAGATCTTTCTGAGCGGAATAAAATTGACTGAGTAATAAGAATATAGCGAAAATCTTTGATGTTATGGAGGGATTAATGGAAGGTGTTTTTAAGTCATGGATAAAAAGTTGATTTGAATACATTCACCCAGAGATAACCAGAGTATAAAATGGGAGGAACCGTGGTGAAGGAATTGAGGATATGATAGTGATCAATTAAAACCAAAATATACGATGTAAGAAGCAAGGAAGAAGAAAATGTAAAGAGGACATTCCGGAAAATTTTGGTAAAAGTAATGAGTAGGTAGTGAAAGTAAATGGGAAAAGAAGAAAATAGGAAAGCTCATTTAATACTGGAGAATGAAAATAATGAGCAGAAAAGAAGGGATAAGAGAGAAATTATACTGATAAGAGAATATAAACTTCGTCGATAAATTTAATTGAGAAAATATCAGGTGCAAGGGAAGAAGGTAGGAAAACTCAGGCAAAAAGGAGATGAAATAAAAAGAAGAGATTAATTTTATGTAAAGATTGAGGCGGAAAATGGACACAGTAGAAGATAGAGAATTAGATAAGGGAGACACGGAGGAGAAAGCAAGTAGAGAAAAGCAAGCGAAGACAAGTGAGGAAGACTCGAGAAAGAAGAGGAGGAAAAGGAAAGAAAGTGAAGAAGGTTGTTTAAATATTGCCGGGTAAAGAAAATAGAGAGCATCTCCCTGGGGGCCTCATCTGACACTGCGTTTGTAAAAGACTCCTGGACACCACCTCAGGGCACGGGGAGGCACGATTGA
>NC_137019.1:7243032-7350532 GCF_032717465.1 Coenobita brevimanus | reverse complement strand
TCCCCACCATTATATTTTTTTATATATTTTTTTAAGTTTTCCATTTCCATTTTTTCTTTTTCTTTCTTTCCTTGTTTGTTTGTCTGTCTGTGTCTTTGTTTTTCTTTCTTTCTGTCTGTCTGTCTTTTTTTCTCATTCCCTTCAATAGTTCACTATTCCATTGTTCGCAACAAATGTTCTTTTCCAGTTTCCCACATTTCGAAAGTTTGAGTGATGAGTGAATGGGGATGTGACTCACTTTTGCTGGAAACTGTGATGATAATTTTGTGTTTGCTTTGCCTTGATTTATGTGACTGGATGCTACCACTTCATACTAATGCCAGTAGGATTGAAGTAATGATGATGATTATGATGATGATTCCGTTATATATCTTCGTCGCTCCTTCATTTCTCTTCCTTTGCCAGAAATTTATTGCAGTCCACAATTCCTGCAGTTTTTCCCATATCCACTCATTCTCATCTGTTTCGTTTCGTTTGTCCGTTCCCCCGCCCCTCATTTCACCTCTTCCTCCATTCTCTTATTTCCCCTCCTTTGCCAAGATTGTAAGATGTTCTCCCTCAGCTCGTACGATATTTTGTGTGTGTGTGTGTGTGTGTGTGTGTGTGTGTGTGTGTGTGTGTGTGTGTGGTCAGCTCTACGTGTGTGCGTGTGCGCGCGAGCACGTTTCCATCCGTCACAGTCCTTCCTTGCATTTACACTGCCATCTCCAATTCTCTTCCCCCTCCCTTTCCCTCTTTCTCCCGTGTCTGACAAGAATGTAAGATGATATGCTACAATATATTCAACATTGTTCTTCCTTCCTTTTCCACTTTCTTACATTTTGCATAGTCTTAACTCTCATTCACTCTTCCAGCGATGTCAGCTTTGTCCAGTTGCTCCTGTTTCTCTTCTTCCCTTTCCCCCCATTCTCCCTTCCTTTGGCATGACTGTAAGATGATCCATGACGGCGCGTGCTACACTGATTTTTCTTCCATTTCCATTTTCATATATTTTTCTTTCGTCATTTCTCCCATTCACTCCTCCAGCCATGTCATTTTTTCTTCCAGTTTCTCCTATTTCTCCTCTTCCTCCCTTTCCCCTTTTCTCTCCTCCCCTTCTCCCCTCCTTTTCTCTTTGCTCCTCTTCTTTTCCCCTTCCCTCTCCCTTTCTCCCATTCCTCCCCTCCCCTTCCCTCTTTCTCCCCTCGTTTGGCAAGACTGTAAGATGATCCACCACAACTCGTGCAACATTCAAGGTACGCCTGGTTCCATTTAGGGCTCCCTCGTGTCAAGGCATCAGAGGGAGGATCGATTGGCTCTGATGATGGGAAAGGGGAGAGATGAGAGGGGAGAGGGGAGACGTGAGAGGGCAGAGGGGGGAGATGAGAGGGGTAAGGGAGAGATGAGAAGATAGAGGGAAACGTGAGAAGGTAGAGGGGAGATGTGAAGGGGGTAAGAGAGAGGCGAGAAGGGTAAGGGGGAGATGAGAGGGGTAAAAGAGAAATGTATGGGTAAGGAGAGAAATGAGATGGTAGAGGGGAGATATAAGAGGGTAGAAGGAGGAGATGAGAAGGAAAAGGGCGAGAGGAGTGAGGTAAGTGATAAATTAGAGGGGAGACATGAGATGGGACACGCGAGAGGCCTAAGGGAGAGAGAAGAGGGGAGAGATGATGAGAAGGGAGACATGAGACGAGTAAGGGTGACATGAGAGTAGTGGGGAAAAATGGAGAGTTATGGTGAAAGATCAGGGGAAAAAGAGGAGAAGTAAGACGAGTAAACGAGAGATGAGTACTTAATAGGAGAGATGAAGAGGAAAGGGGAGAGATGAGAAAGTAAATGGAGGGAAGCGAAAGAGGTAAAGGAGTGAAAGGAATGTCGAGACGAGAAGGTATAGAAGTGGGAGGGGAGAAATGAGAAAAGGGGAGAAATGGGAGGAAAAGAGGGGTTGATAAGAGAGGAAAGGGGTGAGAGTAAAAGGCACAGATGTGAGGGACAAGTAGGGATGAGAGGGGAAATGGAGAACAAAAGAGGGAAAGGGGAGGGGAGGGGAGTGGATGAAAGAGAGAGAAAAGAGTGTAAAGGGGGGGGGGGAAGAGAGAGAAGGGATTGCAAACGGGGAAAGATACAAGGGGAAAGGTGAGATATGAAACAGAAGAGGGAGACTGTGGGGGTTAAAGAGAGAGAAACGAAGAGTAAAGGAGGGAAGGGGAGAACAAAAGAAATAGAATAGGGGAGACGCAAGGAGAAAGAGAATAAAATGAGGAGAGGGGAGAGTAGAGTAGGATAAGAACATTCACGAGAGGAGAGGGGGAATTGCAGACTCTGTAGAGGGGAAAAGGCTGATAGGTAAAGGATGGAAGGAGCAAAACCTGATATGATAATGGTGTGAATAGATATTGGAGAATAAGAGAGGAAGAGTGAAAAGATACACTGAAGGGGAGGATTAAGGGAGAAAAGAAGCTGAGACATATGGGGAAGAGGAGAATAAGAAAAGTATAACGAAGAAGGTGAAACCGTGAGAAGGATTTGAGGGAGCAACATAGTAGGAAGAAACAGAAGTGAAGGAGAGGATACAGAGAAAATGAGTCGAAGAGAGGGACAGTGAGGGGAGAGAGAGTGCAAGAGTGAAACATGAGAATGAACGATGCAATGTTGAAAAGAAATAGAGAGAAGGAATAAAGCATGAGAAGAAAAAGAGAGACAGTGAGAGGAAAATAAGAGTGAAGGAGTAAAATATTAGAAGAAACAGACGGGCAGTGAGAGGAAACAGAGAGGATGAATAACAGTGAGAGGAACAGTGAGAAGAAACACTGATGGAGGATAGCAATAAAGGAAGGAAACAGTGAAGTAAAGAAACAGAGTGGAGGAAGAGCAGATAAAATAGGTGGATGGAAACTGACGAGGGGAGAGGAGAGGAGTGAAAAAAAAAAAAATGTGGTGGTGTCCAGTGTCGAGAGTAGCGAGGTCACCTGGAGAAGGGGATGACGATGATTATGATGATGGTGGTGATGATGATGATTGTGGTAGTGGTGTGGTGATGATGTGAAAAATTACTCAGCAGAAGTGGATAAAGAAGTGGTGAGAAAGTTGGGAATGTATAAACGAGAATATACGGGAGAGAGAGAGAGAGAGAGAGAGAAGAATATTCTTGACTAAGTACGTGAAGACGTTATCGAGCAAAAATAAAACATCATTAAAGAGTTAGGATTAGACCATCACTTACTACTTCCTCTAACAGCGAGATAAGACGATTGGACAAAAATGAAGCTATTAAAAGTGGGACGAAATAAGACTAGGGTTACCGGGCTTTTCCTTTATATATATTTAGGGAGAATGAGCATAACTATCAGGGGAAAGATTACTCGGGGGAATTTCTATTTTTCTCCGGAATGAGAAATTATGTAGCGGGAGGAGGCAGGCTCGACCCCGCAGATTTATGAGGAAAAAATGAGTTCTTAATGATGAAGTACCTCCGCCTCCCACAGTACACCCCTCATTTCTTTGTCTTTCATATTCTTTTTTCTTTATTTTTTTTTATTTTTTTCATATGTTACTTGTACTTCCTCGTCGTTTTTTTTTTTTTTTCTTTTCTCCTCTTATTTTGTTTTTAATCTGGTGGTTAATGATGACGTACCTCAGCCTCACACAGTACACTCCACATTTCCTTGTCTTTCTTAGTCTTTTCTCTTTATTTATTATTATTTTTTTCCTCTCATGTTACTGGTATTTCCTCATCATTCTTAACCTCTTCCCCTCCTATTCTCTTTCTCCTTTTTTTTTTTTTTTTTTTTTTTTTAACAACTAGTAGTTCCTCATGTCTCTCATACTTTTTTTTCTATTTCTTTTTTTTTAAATCTAGTTTTCCTCATCTCGTATCTTTTTCTTCTGTATCTTTTTTTTTTTTTACTACTTGTACTTCATACCTCTTATGCTTTCCTCCTTTTATTTTTTCTTTATCACTAGTACTTCTTCATATCATCCTTTTTTTTTTTTTTTTTTTTTTTTTAAGTTCCTAATCTCCTTTGTCTTCATTTTCTCACCTCTCCATTTGTCACCAGTACTTCCCCATCTTCATATCTTTTCTCCTCATTTTTTCGTTCCATTGGTCCCCTCCTGTGACCTGTTGTTCGTTTTTTCCATTTCCTTTCTTTTTTCTCTTCTGTCGTTGTACTTCATCTTTCCTTTCCTTTTCACTCTTTTTTCCTGTTTTCTCCTCCTGTCAGTAATAGACCTATGTACTCATCTCATCCTTCCCCCCTCTCTTCCCCTCCCCCGTCTCTTCCCTCCCCTTCTCTTCTCACTAGTACTTCCTCATCTAAATAATTCTTAGAAGTCTCTGCTTACTCTTTTTTTGTTTTTCCCTCAGATCCGTTCATCATGCATTCCCTCACCTTTCCTCTCCCAGCGCTCTCTTCCTTTTTCATTTTCTCGTTACCTTTCTTCCTCACCTTTTTTTTTTTTTTTCTGGCCTTCCTTTCTCCCCGTGAATGAACCTACAGTGTGTGCTTGATATGCCTTCCTCTTTTTTCATTTTTTTCCCATTTTACCGCGTCACCATACTGAAATAACTAACCTCTTCCCTTTTCCAAGTGTTTTAGTATCCTCAGTTGCTTCCTCTGTTCTTTTCCTTCCCCCCCCTTTTCTTTTTTTTTTTTCTTAGTTACTCCTTTCTCCAAATTATTAGTACTGCCACCTTGCTCACAGTGCTTTTTTTTATTTGATTATTTCATCCCGTTCTGTGTGTGTGTGTGTGTGTGTGTGTGTGTGTGTGTGTGTGTGTGTGTGTGTTCATTCTCTCACTGAAATACATCAACCCGCTCCCAGTATAGTCTCCAGTTTTTTCTTTTTCCTTTTCTCCCCTCCCTTTTTATCCTTTGCTTCTTTTATCCACCTTCCTTCAGGTTTCTCATGAATAGTTTCTCTGTTAACCCTTCTTTATTTACAATCTAGTCCTTATGTTTTTAATTCCCTAATGCTTTATCCTCATACCAGTTTATTCTCAACACTACTTTCTTTTCGTTCGTCTTTTTTCCTCCCCTTTCCTTCCTTTTCACTCATTTCCTCTGACTTCCATTTATTTTCCATTTCCTCTCCGTTTCCTTCTTTCCGTTCCCTTCCCCTTCCTTATACCATTCCCTTCCTTCACTTGTTGCATTTTTCTTTCCTCCCGTTCATATAGATCCCATAGTTTCCCATCTGGCCTCTCATCCATGTCACTTATTTCTTTTCCCTCTCGCTATTCTTTCACGTTCTCCTTTAAATTCCTTTCCCATCCTCTTCCTCATTCATCTCTTCGCACTCGGTCATTTATTTTTCTCATACTGATTCCTCCGTCTTCCCTTCACACACTTCCACTTCCTTCTTTCTCCTCTTTCTTCACCTTTTCTTTACCTATATCATTCATGTTTCTTATACCCTTATTTATGAACCGCCTCCTTCAACCTTTCTCATTTGCCTCCCTCATCCTTGTATGCATGCCATCTAAATCCCTGTCTCCCTCATATCTCAGACACTCTCTCCCTTACATCCCTCATCCTTTCCTCCTTCACCTCCCTCATCCTCCTTCCATCACCTCCCTCATCTTGTGTCCTATGCTTCCCTTCATATACCTTACCTCATTCCTCCTCTCTCCTTTAACTCCCCCTCCCGCCTTCACTCTCCCCTCCTCGTCATGCTGGCATCCTTTTCTCCATATTTTTTTCCCCCTTAACTCTCCTCTTCAACTACTTCCTCGCCTCTCTCACGCCTCCCTTCCGTACCCTCTCCTCCTCTGCTCTTACCAACTCCACCACCACTATCATCATCATTATCATCATTATTTAATTATATTTTTCCCATTATAAAACATGGAGCAGGTTGGATCCAGAAAGAGGATAATGAACACACACACACACACACACACACACACACACACACACACACACACACACACACACACACACACACACACACACACACACACACACACACACACACACATACACACACACACACGGAAAGAGAGAGAGAGAGAGAGAGAGCAGAATAAATATCATCATTGTCCAGCGAAAGTGGGTCACACCTCCAATCACTTATTACTAAACCCTTCAACATGCCACAGGTTTAGGGATCAGGTGGACGGACCGGCGGAGGGGATGGAGATAGGGAGTATAATTCAAGCTAATGGCCTTCACAGATCCGGCCAGAATTGAAAATGAATCGAATCAAGCTTTAATTAGATACAAACATGATACTGAGCTGATAAATTGGATCACAGGTTAAACTTAAAATGGCCCCACACACTGCAGGTATTTTTCGGTTACCATAGTTAGTGTTTATGTAATATTATGTGCTGAGTAATTGTAGTAAAAATTCGATCGTTTTCAGTATTCGGTTAAAAATTTGGGCAATGTCGGTAACTGACACATAACCAACGTTGTATTTTTGTTGTTCCTTTCCCGTTCCTTTTATCAACTACCTCTTTCTCCTTCACTGTTTCATTTACATTTCCGTCTCCCCCTTGCCCGTGTTCACCATGTCATGTGTTTCTCTGTCGTTCTTACATCTATCTTTTTGTCTCCAGTTTTCTTTTTCCATCTACTTCATTTCCTCCGACCATCCTTCTCCCTCTCTATTTGTTTCTGGTCTCGTCCATCACCATCTTTCCCCGCCTTCTCTTTCTTTTCTTTCTTTATTCCTCTTTTCATCACCTCGCCCATCTCGTCCCTCACTGCTCACACACCTACTCCTTTAGGGAAAAATGGAATGATACAGATGATGTGTTTTGTGCAAGGACAAAGGGAGAGAGGATGAGGCGTGGGTTGCGTGGAAGAGGGGTATTTTTAGGAGACGGGGAGATAAAGGGAGGAGGCAGGAGGGGGGAAGAGGGAGTGGAGGTAAGGGGAAAGTGAAGATGGAAGGGTGAGGGGATTAGGTTGAAAATGGAGGCAGAGGTGAGGGGAAAACTGTAAATTGGAGGGAGGTGAAGGTGAAAGTGATGGTGGAAGGGGAGAGGTGAGAGGAAGACTGGTTGAGAAGGAGGTGAAGGGAAGAGGGGCAACGGTGAAGGTGAGGGGAAGACTGTTCGTGAGGTTGAGTTAAAGGGGAAAGGGGTAGGGGGAAGTAGAGGTGAGTGGAAGACTGTGGGTGAGGGGAAGAAGGTGAAAGGGAGAGGGAGGGGAGGATGGGGGAGGTAGAAGTGAGGGGACCACAGTGGTTGTTAGGTGAAGGTGAAGGAAGGGAGGGGATGGAGGAAAGAGGGTGGTAGATGTGAGGGGAGGACAGTAGTTTCGGGGGAGGTGAAGGTGAAAGGGAGTAGGGGAAGAGGGAGATAGAGATAGGGGGAAGACAGTGGTTGTTAGGAGGTGAAGGTGAAAGGGAGTAAGGGGACTGGGAGGTGGTAGTTAGGGGAAGGGGAGGACTGAGGCTGTTGGGGTGGGGGAGGCAGCTGGTGCCAGGTGTTGCCTTAAGTGTTTTAGGTGTAAATAGAATAAAGGGAAGGGGATTTAATGAGAAGTGAGTGATGAAGAGGAGATGGGTTGATGGAGAAAGAGAGAGAGAGAGAGAGAGAGAGAGAATTAAGAAGAAAGGGGAAAGATGAGAGTTTGCCTAATGGAGAGCTGGTAGACGGTATGAGAGGATTCAGAAGTGATATGGGGTTGGGAGAAGCGAGGCTTTAGAAGAAGAAGAAGGAGAGAGAGAGAGAGAGAGAGAGAGAGAGAGAGAGAGAGACCGGGTAAAGGAGAAAAAAGATGAGAGTGAGTAGGACTTAGCAATGGCGAGATAAGGCCAGGATGAGTGGGCAGAACTGGGAGAGAGAAGGAGATGAATGAATGTTTTGAAAGAGAAGGGACGACTGACGGAAGTAACGAAGGGTAGGAAAAAACGAACTCATGGAAACACAAAAGCGCTGGTCCCTTTTCATGCTAAATCTAAGTGTATATGCGTCGGAGAGGGCGTGAGGAGGTTGCGGCAACGTGTCTTATGTGAGAATTAGTGTGTAGGAATCTGACAGGAGAGTATATTTGATTAAGAAATTATGAGATTGACAGTGATCAGATTTATGTAACCATTTGATTTCATAGTTTTTTTTTTCCGCTAAATAACATAATTAAAAAGTTAACTAAACAAGACATGTACTGCAAGTTTTACCATTGGAGTTAACAGGTAAAAGAGATATGTTTTTACTGAACAATGTAGGGTTTACCTGTGCTGCAAAATATCGTCTGGAGTTAGTGAGAATAGAATATCCAGATTTGACAATTGCCGTGAATGGGTTATGTTAACACTAGAATCGCAAACATGGACCTGAACTATATCTCTTTTACTTTAACTTGGTAAAAATCGCCATCTCTCCGTCTCGAAGCCTGAGTTGTAAAAGGAAAGTATCACTAGAATACGGTGCCAGTCGCGAAGAAGTGCTGTGTAACATGTGTAAAGCCTTTTTGTTGTCTCTTTCTACAACTAAGCTAGGTGAAATAGGCTTCAAAACCACGAAAATCTGCGTCACGTCGTAGTAAAAAGAGTATAGTGATATATTATGATAATAAAAAATTGAAGTTAGTATACCTTCAGGTGTGAATAAGCAGTTCAAAGTAGACCCGATTGAGGGAAACTAAATGAATGGTAACAGTCCATTCCGTATTATATATCATCTTCGGGAAGTAAGGGCCCAGGGCTAGGCTAGTGAAATCCATAACATTAGAAGGCTTGATTCTGACCTACATCCTGGCACTATTTCAGAGGATTAAAAAAAAAATTCAGTTACTTCCTCAGTGTTTGAACTGTTGTGTGAAATGCAGTCCTGACCATCACCTCAATTGCTTTACCATTAAACCACCAGGCACCTTATGAAGCTAAAGTATATATTATAATCGTAAAACAGCCTTGGACTTAACGTTTCTTTCTTTCAGGTTTATCATCGTCGTCGTCATTAACATTATTAATATTATTGTCATTATTATTATTATTATTATTATTATTATTATTATTATTATTAATATTGTTATTATTACTCCGGACCTCATTTCCCACCCTAGGGCAGGGTGATTATTATTATTAGGCCTAATATTATTATTGTTATTTGCGTTTCTTTCAGGTTTCTCAATACTTTTATGCAGAGGGACCCAAAGGTACGGTACTGGCCAACAGCCACTTAGTATTAATAGTATTCATGCCTGGAGCTGTACAAGGCGGCTGCTCCTCCTTATCCCTGTAATTCCAGTTACATTAAGTTATTTATAAAACTCTCATGAACACAACCTGCGGCTTATGGTTACTTCTTTGCCATTTTTTTGTATTTGACTTTTTCTTTTATGGATATTTTCCTGGGTAGTTTTTTAAAATGAAAGTGCAAAAAAGTAAATAAGATAGAAAGCAGATATACTGTAAATAAATGGGTGAAAATTATACAAAGAAAAATATTTTAAAGCTGATGCATTTTCTTGTTTGTTGGCAGCAAAAAACAAAAACAAAAAAGAATAAATAAATGAGTGAAAATTATTTAAAGAAATATTATTTTAACTTATAATACTTTTTCTCATAAAAGGGGTTTATTTCGTTGGATATTTTGTTGAAATTATGATAAAGCTGAATGAATTTTTTTTCGCTTGTGTGATAAGATTGGGAAGTCGATGATTTGAAAATAGAAGTGGAGCTATGAATATATTTGTAGGTGTGCCCAGTAAGTTTTATTATTATTATTATTATTATTATTATTTGGAGGGGGCATATTAACCCCATTCTGACAGATGACGTCTATTTTATTTTAGTTTCCTTCAGACGAATTCACCCAGGTTACGTTAGATCTCTGGCAGTGAAGCGGTTTTTGAAGGTTACGCTTTGCTCATTCGTCTCGGTGATATGCTTTTTGTATTAGTCCTGCTCTTCTCAGACGATTTTATTTGGCTCAGGAGAATTTTCGAACTGGAGGGGTTAGAGTGCTAAGGTGCATAAAATCGTATAGTGGTAGCCTGATTAAATTGGAAAAAAAAAAGAATGGGCTAATTTTTCCATTTTGAAAAGTCTCTCCTAAGCTCAGAAAAATTGGCTGATTGTAACAGTATTAAATAATTATGAATTTCCTAAGCTCAGAAAAATTGGCTGATTGTAACAGTATTAAATAATTATGAATTTCCTAAGCTCAGAAAAATTGGCTGATTGTAACAGTATTAAATAATTTTGAAATACGTTTTCGTTGTGAAGGGGTTGATTTTCTGACAGTGTTTGCAATTGCTACCGGCATTTTAACCCCGCTTTGGTGTGACGACGTATTTTAAATGTTATCCTTCTAGCAATTGATATTTGTCCAATTTGTGAAGAGTTCCGTGTAGTGGAGAGGGTGAGTGGAGGCTTTATATTCTACAAAGTTTCCATGGCTGAATAACATCGCCTGAAGGTAATAAGAAATGTTGTAAAGAATTGAAGAAGTTACTGTTATAAGAATTTAATAATATATGGTAGTTATATATCGAGTGTTTTTTATTTGTTGTCGATTTTAAATATGATGAGTAGAACATTGCATTACTGAAACGTAAATGCCACTCATGATCTGTAGATTCTTAATTGTTTATTTATATATGTTTATCATGCTCATTAGAATCTTTATTTATATATTTATATAGTTTTATGCCCATTAGATTATTGAATAATTTATCTGTTGTTTATTTTTATAATGCTTATTAGATTCTTTATTTGTTTTTATCATGCTTTTTAGATTCTGCCTTTCTCTATTTTTATCATGCTTATTAGAATCTTTATTTATTATTTATATATTTATTTATTATATTTTTGTCATGCTTATTAGATTCTTCACTTATTTGTATATATATACTTATATATTTGTCAGAATTATATTACCTAAGATTATCGTAGTATACTTCGTGGTTGATATAAAGTGCCACGTAAGCTATAGGACCAGGTTAGGTTTATATTTTATTATTTCACTTTTTATCTTACCGTTAGTTAGCTATCAGGGACGACTTTATTTCCTTAATTAGAGTGTTATTAGGATTTGAGATAGTTTTTACTCGGCTTTTTTTTTTTTAACAGAATTCTAATTATCCAAGTCCCAGCGTTCTTTCTTTCTTTCTTTTTTTTTTTTGATAGGTGTGTTAATTAAAAGGCTGAAAGGTGTAAATGTTCTGCTAGGGGCCAGTTAATGAAATAGTGTTTGATTTATTTTTTTGCAGTATGTGAGGTGCGTTTCCTAATTTAGATGGGTCTCTCTCTCTCTCTCTCCATTTAAATCTAGTATACTGAAGTTTTGTAGTTATTTCTTTTTTTGTAATTCATTAAAAAGCTTTATAATTAGGATTTTCTTATACACTAATACTCGTACTTTATATTGTTAATCTCTTCTTTGAAAATAGGTATCTGTCAGTTTGTCTATCTGTCTGTCTATCAATTTGTCTATCTATTTATCTGTCAATTTATATGTCTATCTGTATAGGCATGTACAGTACTTGTTTTGTTGTTGTTGTTTCCGCTGCTCTGTTGTGATTGCTGTTGCCGTTTTTAACTCTTCTTCTGTTGATCCTGTTACTGATCATCACCAGTATTGTTATTATTGTTAGTAGTAGTAGTAGTAATAGCAACAGCAGCGTGGTGAGGTTGCATAAATGTCTGTGGTGGTGATGGTAACGTTTTTTGGTATTTGGGTGCAGTGTTACCCTTGTTGGTGCTTTTACCTTTTTCCCCACAGCCCTCCCACCCCAGACAGGAGCAATACCTCACCGCACCCTCCTCTCCCCTCTTCTCCCCTCACTCTCCATCCCCCCTTGTCCCCCTCTCCATTTCTCTTCTCACTTCCCCTTGCCGTGCGCCCCACCCTCTCTCCTGACACACACACACACACACACACACACACACACACACACACAGCATTACCTTTTTCTTTTTTTCCTTTCCCACCTTATGTCATGTTCTGGCATCATATTCTCACTACTTTACGTCTTTTCCAGCTGATCCCTGTCCCATCCCTTTTTCTCCGCTTTCACCTTCATTCCTCCAGTTTTTTCATTACCCTTTCTCTCCATCCCTCCCATCTTCCTCCTTCGCATCTTCCTACGAGTCACTCATAGTCCTATCCCTTCTCTCCCTGTCTGCGTCGCTATCCTTCTCCTTTACCGTCCACCTCTCTTCCCCTTCCCTTCTCCTCTCTCCCTATCTCCCTTTCCCCTTCTCTATACCCTTCATCTCTATTTTCTTCTGCCTTGTCTTCCCATCATCCCTTCCACTTCCCTGCGCCGCACCTCCCCCATTCCTCTTCTCCCCTTCCTCCCCCTCCCCATCTGCCCTCCCCTTCCTCTCCCCTTCTACCCTTACCAATCTCTCCTTCTACCCATACCTCCTCCCCTTCCCTTCCTTCTCCCACCTTTCCCTTCCCTATCCTCACACCTGTAATGTTTTTGCCTTCAACATTTTTCCCTCCGGTTTTCCGCGGGTCAGCAACATTCTCACTCTCTCTCCTTTTCTTTTTTTTTTTCCCCCCTCTGTCTCTCTCTTTTTTTTTCTCGCTCTTTTTTTTTCCCTTTTTTTCTCTCTCTCCCTCCTGTCATGTTTCATTGTGCGCACGTCAGTCCTTCTCCTCCTCCATCCTTCATATCCTTGTTGTCTTCTTTCACCTCGTCCTTCTTCACCTCTGCCTTTCTTTCATCTTGTTCTCTCGTCTCGTTTTCCTTCCTTCTTGTCCTTTTATCTGATCTTTCCTCTGGCATGTCCCTCTTTCACGTATTTCCGTCGTTTTTCCTTTCCTTTCGTTTTGACTCTCTCTTTCCAGTGTCCTTGCATTTTTGTTACTGATTGTGGCTCTTGCTTTTCACGGTTAAATTCTTCGTCGTTTGACTTTCTTCTTTTAATTTCTTTTCTGTTATTGGACATTCTCCTGTACACCATTTTTTTCCTCAGTGCCATTCTTTTCGTTAATTTTTTAGTTCTTGTTTCATTGCCCATTGCAATCTCGTTTTTATTATTTATGTATTTCTGTTTGCCTTCTCCCCGTTAATATTTTCTTCCATCGTTATATTCTTTTTCGCCGTATTCCTCTTCTCTCTCTCTCTCTCTCTCTCTCTCTCTCTCTCTCTCTCTCTCCCCATAATTTTTCATTCTGATAGTATCCCGTTCGTCCTACTTTCCTCTTCTTTAGCCCATTTCTCTACACTTTTTTCTTTTTTCATGTTCACTTAAATCAGTTATTCTCTTCATATCATTGTTCTCGCTTTTTAGATTGTTTCACACCTCCTCTTCCCTGATTATTCTTTTCTTTCACCTTTCTCTTTCTATACATTTAAACCCTTCCGTACCTCTCCCCCATTTCTTTTCACTTTTTTCCTTTCCTCCTTCGCTTTTTGTCACTCACCCTTCCTTCATCTTTTATGTTTATCTGCCCGTAGCCTCAGACAGTTTTTCCTGTTTCATTTCCCTCTTTCATTCACTTCTTTTCTCTTTCACATTTTCTTTAACTCATTTCCTTGTACACTTTTCCCTGCCACACTCTCGTTTCATTCAGACACTCTTTCAGCTCTGATATTTTATTCACCTGCCTTTTTTTTTTTTTTTTTTTTTTTTTTTTTTTTTTTTTTTACAGTTTACCGTGCTTCCTTTCATTCTTTCATTCACACTGTTTTTCCTCTCTTTACAATTTTCTTTGTTTCCTTTCGGTTTTTCATTCACATTACTGTATATCTCCCCAGTATACAATTTCCAGGGCATCCTCTCGTTCTTTCATTTACACTGTCTTTCCTCTTTCATGTTTTCTGCACCTGACCATATCCTCTTACAGTTTTCTCTCCCATCCATTCCTGTCGCAGAATTCCCTCCCTCTCTCCCTCACCTCGCTCAGTCCTCTCCCTGTCCACTGGTGTACCCAATTCGTTCTCGTTTCATTCCTTTCCTTTCTCTGTTTTTCACCCTTTCATTTCAGTGACGTATTTTTTATTTTATTTTAGTCTGACCATCTTCTGTTAGTTTACCCATTATATTTCATTTATTATACTTATCCAATTGATCTTTCGTTCTGAGTTCATTTTTTCACTTCCATGACATAGTTTTATATTTATTCTTGCTGTGTCCTCCTCTTATATCCATGCAGTCGATCTCTTATAAGCTTTCTTGTATTCTGCATTTGTGACCGTGCATTCTCTACACTTATGGTCTTGTTCCCGGATTTTGCGTGCGGTTTTCCCCAGTTCCGTATTTACAGGTATGTTTTACAGTTTCGGGCAATTAGGCAGTGCTGTGTTTGTTTACAGTATATTCGCCTGGATGGAACCCTTTATAGGTGACATGCTGACTTATTACATTAACGCGAACATGGGAGCAGAAAACAAGAGGTCATTGCAGAGGAGACATAGGATGGAATCTAGATATCAAAGGAAAAACTAAGGAAATTTTGTAGAGGTAAAAATATTGCTTAAAACATAAAGTACGTCTGTAAACTAGCGTGCACGGCCTCCAGGTCTGTGTACACGTGCCAGCATACATTTCCAGGCACGACCGTGTGAATGCAGCGAGAGGTTCGGGGTCGTGTGTGCTCATACATTACGCGGGGGAGAAACAAAATGTTGCACGGTTTGCTCACTTGACTCTGGACTTTTGTTTATTGGTGTTGCTGTTACTTGCCCTGTTGTGTCGGTGACGTGATGATCGCTTGGAATATTTTGTTGATTAGTTACTGGTGTATATAATCATAAAATTGGCCCCATCAGCTCCATGACGTAATTTTCAGCTTAATTAGGTGATCACCTGATGACTTGCCTCAGCCTAAAGGAAGAGAGATTGTAGCGAGGAGGTTAACGTATGCTGTGCCCAATTTCTCCAGTTCAAAAAGTCAGTTCCAAGATTAATGAAGTTGGGTGGAGATAGTAAGAATAATATAATAAAGGCGTCTTCAGGATAAAGGCGTTAGATAAAGTTATCAGTTTGTTTGTTTTGTGAGTAAGGGTTGCTTAATGGTTTGGCAGAACGATATTTGAAATTTGAAAGTTGCTTGGTGTCCCCTTTATCGACTTATTCAAGACTCTACCATAATAGTACTTAATCGTTAATGTGATTTAAATTTAGACCTCTTGAATAAAACTGCACTAAATAATGAAAGTTGAATTATTTACCAGATAAATAGGTAATCGAGTACCTGGAGCAGCTCTTGTTACCAGCGAGGTTGTCACTTTTCATTGGTTAGCTAGAATACTGTAACGTTGCACAAATGCAGCCTGGTGCAGAAATTTAGAACATATATTATTTATGTGGTTGTCAGTCGAAGCAGTACTGGTAAAATGTCAAATCATGGTATACCGTATATTTACCAGTGCTAAATATAAACCATAGTGGTGTGTTAATTGGCCCCTTTTTTAATTTAGTAAAAAGCACGACCTCCACTTTTTTTGCTGGTAGTAATCTTGACAACTGCCCACATGCCTGGCCCTCTGTGCTGAGTCCACTGCCTTTATCAGTGCTTGGGTGGAGACGGCTGCCAATTACGCCCAGATAAATGCTGGCGTGTTTGAGTATGCCGCGCCTTTGTACGCTTTGGTAACTGGCTGGGAGTATGAGTGCGTTTGCTTAGAAGGTGCGTCTTGGTTGTTATAACTTGTGGATGAGTAAGAGTAAATAAAGAAAAAAGTGCTGTGTATTTTCGGTTAGTCGTTTCCTCTCCTCATGGGTATCTAACTGAATTAACACTGAAACTCGCTCTTTTAATTCGTTTCCCCGGGAGGGACGACTATTTTGTGGGTCTGGGCTTAGGTCAAATCATCCTTCATAAACATTTTTTTTTTTTTCTGACGAATAATGTCAGTGAATGATTCTTAACGCACAACACAGTCTTCATAAACCGAGTACTCCCAGCCAATTGTGAGTGACAGGTATACTGGGTAGCCCCACACCTACACCCATCCGATCCCACCTGCTTAGTATTCAGCACACGTCGGCGATCGCTTCACTGGCGCGTTATTAGCGGGTTGGCGAGGCATAGCTGTGGCCCGGGGGTAGGACAGGAACAGGGAGCTGCTGGAAGAACTATGTATAAACGATCTTAACACTCATTCACCTAGAACTGAAATAAGGACTTGGTTTGTACATTTGTCGGTTGCGTTTCGTCGTCTGGGGAAACGTTTGTTGGACCATTTCTTTGTTAGTCGCGCACTCATGGCAACCCCCCCCCCCCTCTCTCTCTCTCTAGCACACTCCTGCACTAGGGGCTTCTAAATCAAATCAGATCGTCAGGAGGAAGAACGAATGAAATTAGTATGTCATCGAATTGATGGGGTTAAACAATATTGTGTTTGATTATTTTTAACGTTAATGTTCACTTCAGGTCGGTTTAAGGTGTTCGGTATATAAATGAATGATGAAGGTAAAAGTGTGAGTAAGCAGTCACATTGAAACAAGCAATCTCATACTAAAACAACCAGTCGCATACAAGAATAAGCAGTCTCATACTAGACCAAGCAGTTACATACTAGAAAGTGTGAACAAGCAATCTCATACCATACAGATACGTAACTTAGACCAGGAGAGTTTAAAAATACGGATCTAGTAAGTCGGGTGCAATGGAACCGAGTACTCCCATTTCATTTTTTTTACATCTATTTTTTTTTAACGGGAGCAAGAGTGTATCAAAGTAGAGAAAAAGATATGGCAAAGAGGAAAGGAGGCAAATGACCAAATGATTTCCTTTCCCAGGCAAGTTTAGGCATGCACGAAGTAATGTTATAGATCCGGACGGGCTGATCTTGAATAAATGCAGGTAAAAATGATTCATAATTTTGCCATTTTTTTTTTTTCACGTTATTGCTTTCTTTTTCGTTTCATGTGATCGGTTATGATTTTTTTTTTAATGTGAATGAACTTGCCCATAACCGTTCATGCAATAAATATGTGACTGATTTTACAAGAAGGGAGAGTTTTTCTTTTGAACAAAAATGTTTGATTCACTTACAGTGTGTCCTAAAAACAGATCAAATTTACAGTATGTATAGCAGCATGTCTTTGGTATGTATATTTTTGAGGACGAGAACAGTTATCAGGAATTTTTCGTGGCAACTACCAGGCAAATTTATTCAGATGAGGAAAGTGCCTCTCACCTCAAGAGTTCACAAATTGATAACAAATTGATGTAGTTCCTACGCCAATATCTTTGTTATTACTTTGTATAGAGAGTTAAACGTGTCGATAAAAAAACGAATGTGCTGCAATGAGCATTTCCAAATAGGGCGCTACTGGTGAAAAGCATCAAGTTTGAGTGAACCAGTACCATCGTGCCGTAATTAGTACTGGTATTTTCCTGTTACTCCTCCGTGTCCCCCACATACGCAGGAATATCCCCAGTGTTTTGTATGATTCTGCACGACAGCCGGAGGTGCGGGCAGGCGAGCGTGCCGAACCTGCTGAGTCATGGCGGGGTCAGTGCATCCCATTGCCTCAGCAGTGACTCAGCGGCCCCCTCACTCTCCTCCTTCTCCTCCTCTTGATTTTTTTCCCTCTTCCCCCTCCCCTGGGCCCCCCCTCTCTCTTGTTGTTGTTGTCCCTGAGAGCTCTTTGTGCCCCATGACTGATGTGTTTGTTTACAGCGTCATGCATAGTTAGAAGGGATTTTTTTTTTTTCTGCCAGCAGGATATCCTCATAGGTGTCGCTTGCATCGTGGCAGTGTAGGGCTATCTGGAATATCACTTCACATTGTAATCGAACAATAATGGAACTTAAACCATATTCTCAAAGTTTTCTGTGGATTGCATCATAGGGCTGCTGAAGTCATTGCTCTTGTCTTTAGTTTATCTTAAGGTGTTTATATGCGCATTTATTTTTTAATTGCTCGAATAGCCTACAGTTGTTTATTGTCTTATGCTTTCATCGGACCTTCTTAGGATGGTTAAAGCTTATTTATTATTATTATTATTATTATTATTATTATTATTATATATTTTTTATTTTTTGCATGTGTGTGATGGTTGGATGATACACCATTCTTATCTTTATATTTGGTTACATTTAGGTTTTGTAAAAGAACGTTCTTAATTGATCTGTACTGTACAGTATACATTCACCTCCTGAATACCGTTTTGAAATTTTTAGTGTTCTCGTGTGAAGGCGGGAGGAAAAGAAGGTATAAGCCAAAACGAGCAAGGTTAACGAGTGTAGCAGCAGGAGGAGCAGCAAAAACTCATTAACCCCCAGTCGTTAAGTTTGGGGCACAAGACATTCAGGGGTATTGGATAAGTTTGATACAATTTTTACGTCTCATCCCCAGCAAAGTTTTATGTATCCAATCAGGACTTGAAATTCGCGCAGTAAAATCGAAAAGTCTTGGCAGGTTACATTCTGGTTTTATTCCTGTCCTGATCAAGTGCCACACCATCCTTTGTTGTAGGTTTATTTTTGTTTATTTTTACATTTGTCTTAGCTTTCCTTTGATATCTGTTTTTGGTTTAGTCTTTCTTTCAGATATCTCCCCCTCCCACCTCTCTCTCTCTCTCTCTCTCTCACACACACACACACACACACACACACACACACACACACACACACACACACACACACACACACACGAACCATTTGACCAGCGTACCATTTTTTTTTTTTTCCCGCGCAGAACTTAATACGTGTCGGAATCTTCAACACCACACACTCTGTACATTTGTGGCGATCTCTGTGCCAAGGTCTAGACTTTTAATGATCTCTTAATATCAGAATCGTAGGAGCCTCGGGGCCTTGCACGTCCTCCACCCCGGATCCCACGGAACGCCCCTTGATTACGGTCATCCTGCAAAACTGGTCCGGGATTACTTTTATGCGATAATCGCGGTATAGGTTTTGGATAATGGGCACTTCGGGGAGGTGCGCTGGGGAAATGCCGTGGGTTCTCCCGGGTAATGAAGTAATAACGGGGGAGTTTTGGGAGCGAGTGGTTTCCAGAGGTGGCGGGACATGTCGTTGATTGGGTAAATGGAAGGCCTGTCAGTTCCTGTGCAGCTGAAATGACAGAGACGAGTCCAAAGGGAGTGACTTTTCTCCGTCAACGAGCAGTCTGAGTGCACGGACACACCCCAGTGCTCTCACATTCATCATCGCTATCTCCGTGATTTGCGTTCATGCGTAAGATATTTGAATTATAGTTCCATTCAGTCTACCTTTGGTCCAGAGGTACACGTTTTTGCGTTTAATAAGCTAAATGTGAAGTAGTTTATTTAATTTGTAAATCCATGTTGGCAGGGATTGCTTAATATTCAGTGAAAGTGCCTGGTGGTGTAGTGGCTTTAACGTCCCAGTCGGAGTGGCCGCTTTCCATTGGTTCGATCCCAAGAGGTGAACTGGAGCTTTTCAATCCTCTAATGCCACCAAGGGAGGTAGCATGGTCATCTAACCTTAGTTGTACTGGACATCGATAACTTAGGCCCGTATTCTCGTCCTGGAGGCTTCCTAGCATCTCTTCCTTAGTGATTTGTTTTTGGATACGACTTGTTAATAATCCTCTGCACGTTATCTACGGAGAGTATGGCGATATTAGAATGATATACGGTATGTAACACTGAGGGGGACAGTAAGGTGCAATGAGCAAAATAAGTCACATAGGAAAGGCGATATTAGAATGATTCGTATAGGAAGAGGTGTTAGGGAGCTTCCTCAGCAGACAAAATACAGGCCTTAGACTCCAACGTCAGCTCCTCAAAGGGGGTAAAATATGACTGGCTATTCCTTTTCTTTTTTTTCTTTTTTCCTTTTTTTTTTTTTTACCAGCGAAAATATGAACGTCACCCCTCTCACGAAAATTGGTACGATCGAGAGGGAATGCAAGGCTAACCAAGGCGGGCACGTCGTCCTGTCCCACCCTGCCATTACGGACATGAAACTGCCACTCAGGATTTAAGCGAGACAACCACCACCGCTGTTGTCCCGTTCACCCACTTCCTCCACCGCCACCCACCGCTCCGCAGCACTTAACCTCACCTCCACCCGCTCCACCGCACTTCCACCCACTTCCTCCACCCGCTCCACCACACTTCCACCCACATCCTCCACCTCCTTCACCACCCCTTCCCAGCTAGTCGCCTCTACCCAGTTCCTCCACCCCAGCTGCTGTCACCTCCACCCTCTTCCTCCGCATGCTCAGCCACCGCCTCCTCCGTTCCACCTACAGTTACCTTCATCCATTTGCTCCACCACCACTGCTATCATCCACTGCTCCAAGGGCTATCACATCCTCCTTTTTCCGCGACCTCCACCCAGTTTCCACATCATCATCCTCCACTATAGTTTTTGCCTCCTCGGCATCTTATCACACGTTTCAAGATTTTTTTTTACCTAAACATTTCCGATATGTGTGAGCTTCTGTACTACAAGAGGTGTCTCCTTCGTTTAAATCATCCGACGGTAGGAAAAATGATAATATAAAATGTATCATCGGCTAATATAGTCTCAAAATATTTCAGGCCTCGCCACAAGCATATTTCATCGTACATGCTACCTGCCAAAACATTCCTCACCATATTCGATACCTCTTAGCTACATTGATCCCCATCAAAGCATTTAACACCACCTCCGACACCACTTACATTTATCCACACCATTGCATTTAACACCATCTCCGACACCACCAGTATTTATCACACCAGCACCATACCACAACATGCAAACCCAGCAAGACATTCAACCTCAGCAAAATATTTATCACCATCATCAGTTTGACCCAAAACAGGAGTCCTAGCAAAAAATTCAACACCACCTATGCCACCTAAGTAACTCCCACCTAAATAATCATCACATGACCGTCACTGAACTTCAGCGTAGTATTCGTCACCACTCCACCACACCACACCACAGTAGCAGCAACGGAGACAGTGCCACTGGTGACCCTACTCGACGGGATCAGAGAGGGCGACATTTCACTCTGGGGCCGTCATAAGAGCCACTTCAGGGAGGCAAACACCCCCATCATACCGGGATTTTGGGGTTTGTTTGTCGTCGTCCCCTGATGTCCCCTCGCGGTGGCTGGAATGGCGTGCGATTCACTTTTATATTTTGGGATCTCTATTGCGGGAGGTGGGAATTCTTTTTTTCTGAAGCTCTTTGCCTTTTTTGGATTCCTTTTTATTTTATGACGTGTTTTTTGGATTCCCCCCCCTTTTTTTTTTTTAATAAGGTTCCCTCTGAATTCGATTTGGTCAGTCAGGTTTTATTTAACTTCTTTTAATCAAGTAAAAAAAGTATATGTGTTACTGTATTTAAAGGTTACGAGCGACGAGGATAAAAAAGCGAATTCCAATTAATGCTTTCCTTGTTTAACATTTACGGGTCAGTGGTTGTATTAGTGCCTGAGGGTCATTTGGATAGGAATTGCTGTGTTAATGAGCCCGGTGAGTGGTGATTAGTGTAATGATTGCCGTTGGTCGTAAAATTAAAGTTGCCACGGCGTTTTCAGGTACTGGTGCACATGGTTAGTGGTGTAGGGAATTATTGTGGTGTCCTTGAACGATTACTGTATATTCTCGTGGTTTACATGGGAATTATGATGTCCTTATACGATTATATTCTGGTTGTCTTAGGTGGGAATTATGTTGTTCTTATTCGATTATATTCTTGCGGCCGTAGATGGGGCTCGTCTACTTTATTTTCCTTAATGATGTATATTTTATGTTTCACCATCATTTTCTCTTGTATTTGATATATCCTTATTATCAACATTTTTTTTTTCCATAGCAAGCCTATAAAAGAATAATATTACACCATATGCAGAAATAAACCGGTTAGGAAGAGGTGATAATGAGCTTCCCAATCCACGGGAATACTCTCCTGAAGAGATTATCGGCTGGGGACTGTTAGGGGCTTTGGAATTGTGATCCTGGCGGTCGTTTGTGGTGCCGGCAGTGAATGGGGCGTGGTAGTATTGGTGTATGCAGGGTTTTTCCACAATACATCTTATTTTCAATTCCGGTGATGTATTTTTATTCTTGGTGCTCCCAGACAATTGCGTTTAGGAAAAACCTCTCGTGTTCAGCGTGTTTAATAAAGGCTGCATCTTAACTCCTCCAGTACGAAAGGCTCTCCCAAGCAGAATAAAAGCCATCTGAAGGCAGTAGAATAAGATGAAAAAGTTCGTCACCGGAATGAAATGGTTAACTGGATTTTCCGCATGACTTGTATTCAATAACCAACGCATCTGGAATTCTCGTGGGCAAAGGACGCTCCCTGTTAACATTTCTTTAACAGGTACTTTCTGGCATGGCACCTTTAAAAGTCTCTTGTATGTTCGTTTGCAAACTGTCGGTGCTAAGAAACGTACAAATAACCTACCGTACGATAATTGTATGTTAAGGTGTAATACGCAAAATAACTCACTGGTATAATTGGAGGATTCTCTGTAATTCCGCCTTCAGAATCCACGTAATCTCCTTTATACCCACACGATTCTGTTGGATCATCCAGACAAATACTTAGATAACTAACTGTGCAACATCCCTTCATTACCGCCACTACCTCCATTTCATTATCCATATTCCAGCACTTGATTATGTCCACCACCAGTACTTTGGTATACACATTACTTGCACTTTCTATTGTACTTATTCCTTGCACATTATTATTCATACTCCTTGCAGTTGATTTTTCACGATTTTGCATTTTATAAGATTATCCACTTGACTTGTAGTTGGTTATCCACAGCCTTCTTACCTGTATATGAAAATCCTCTGAAGTATCCACTGGGTGTACTTAATTATCCACACGACCTAATTATACATATCCCGGGCACTAGATTATATTACTTTGAAATTCACTTACTTGTCCACCTGACTTATTATTACTGTTATTATTATTATTATTATTATTATTATTATTATTATTATTATTATCCTTACGATTTACACCTGTTGGCTATTTTATTACCTAAGCAGCTTGTCATTCTCAGGCTGCTATGACTCAGCTTCATAAAATCGTGTGGCGTGTACTGAAGCATAATTCTAGAGTTGTCTCTATCGTAAAGGGGTTAATGGTATCAGTATTAACATTCAGGCTCTTTTGACTCACTCAGCTGAATCTAGCATTAGTTAGATAGGATACTAGAAGAACCTCGACCGTGAGAGGGTTAATTATCGACGCTCCTTTTTCATAATTAGCTACACAACTTAAACAAAGCCCCAGTAGCAGATTATACCAGGCTGAACTTCATTTAATTACCTGGCACACATAACATATTACTGCCTATCCTCGCGATATGTACGCTTTGTGCTCCATGTTATATATTTTTTAGGTGAACAGAAATGAAGCTCTTACAGAGTATTATGAAAAGTTTGTTGACCTCCGAAAATCATAATTCAGTGTTTCTAAAATCACTGCTCACTGTGTCATTAGTTATCGTTATGTTATGGATCATTATTTATGTCCGCAGCTCCCCTGGGCTATTTGTTTATCTACACAAATCCGCCACATCAGTGCCATCCTATTTATATTAGTCATCATGTTGGAGGCTTTAAATATCCACGCTTTACGTACTCTTCTTGTTGAATAACACTCCCTTGTACCTTAGTGCTCACGCGATTTTAAGGTTGATTGGTTATTGACTGCGGTGAGGCGACAGCAAGCGAGGAGGTCAGTAGGAGTGGAGGAAAATCACCCGGAAATACCACCTGCCTTTTAACATTCCCACTGAGTGTCGAAATGTGGGGCATATTTATGGAGAACACAGGGTAATGGATTCAACAGCTGCGTCAGACAAAGGACTATCACAGGCTTAGTTTATTCTCCTCTAAGTAAATTTATCTGGTAACGGTAAAGCGTCTTGAGGTGAAGGGGAGAGATGTGGGACATAACAAGTAAACAAGGGAAAATGGGGTAATGGCTTCAGCAGCTGGTTTAGATAAGGGACTTCCACTAGTTTTATTTGTTCATTTATTCATTTAAGTCTTCTCCCCTGTGATGCATCAACTCGTCTGGCAGATGCTAAAATTTAAATATGATTGTGGAGAAGTGTGGGACGTACAATAGCTGGTTTACTTTCATCTGACAAAGAAAAAAAAAAAATTATATCTCTTCCTATCCACTGCTGAGCTGGTGTAGGGGATGACTAGTAAATTATATTGCTAGCTGTGAAGAAGTATTATGGAAATGATGAATGTATGTAGTGTCATCTCATTTTGTATTTAAGTAACAGGTAATGGACTAGACTGGCTCACTAATCTCTGCCAGGTGCGATTAAACTAAATGTAGTAACATAGGAAATTTGAATCAGCAGCTACATTAAATAAACGGTGTCTACAAGTTCATTTCTTATTCTGTTCAGTCTTCCCTTAGCTGTACAAAATCGTCTGGTGGTAGCGAAACTGAAAGACATCGTGGTAAAGGGGTAACAGTGTCAGTGGGGCGGGAAATTTGGGCCGTACTCGAGATATCCCGGGTAATGGATTCAGCAGCTGCGTGGGACAGGGGGACACAGGTTTAACCCCTTCACTTCGATGACGTGATGTGTAGTTTAATCCTGCTACCTCCAGACGATCTGATTAAGTGTTGAAACGGCATCGTACTGAAGAAGTTAAGGGAGGGTGTCTCTGTCCCCTTCTGTACGAGGTGTTTTTCTTAGACTGAATAAACTCGTTTCATATTAGCAAGACTAAACCCTGTATGCTTAGTCATCCCGATGTGCGTGGAAGTTGCTTGATCGAACGAACAATCTGGAAATGAACACTAACTTGGGAGAGCGTTTGGATGACGTCCCCCCCCCCCCACCGTCCAGGAGTTGCTAATGTTTTCCTCTTACATCTCTGAAGACTACAAATTGTTGTTTAAGCATATGATCGTAAAAGACAACAGATGTGATTGTAGTGAAGGGGTTGAGTCGTACATTGCGAGAGGCCTTCCCAAATTATAATTGTTTGGTTGTAGCAAAAATATAATACTGTCATTGGCCAGAAGCTGAAAATACCAGTGATGGATGAACTGTGGAAGTGACTCGGGAGAACACGGGGAAATGGACTCGTCAGCTGCACCAGACACGAGGATTCCACTGGTTATATTCTTTTACCATGAGCGATGTCCTGTAAGCAAAATAAAATCATCTCTCAGAAACAAAAGTATTGACAGATGGGAGACTGAGAAAAGTGGGACGTAATCAGAACACCGGGATTCAGCGGCAGCGTAGGACAGGGTTTCACAGAGCCTTCTCACTTCGAGAAATCTACCTTAATGGGAATAAAATCGTTTGGCTGTGGCACTGACGTGATTATTAAAGGCTGCTTGGTACTCGCTGCAGCGAAAGCTCTTACTTAAACGGAGTGAATTGGCGGTAGGACCTAAAACAGAAAGTACGTCATTACACTGAAGAAGTTAGATGCCAGTGAAAGGAGAAATTAAAGACTTGCTCATGAAAACACACACAGTAATGATTTCAGCAGCAGCGGCAGGGGAGGGGCTTCCACAGATTAACGCCATTACTATGAAAGGTCTGAACCAAAAAAGGTATAGCGGTAGCAAGTATTAAAAAATAGGACGTTATAATACTAAAGGAGTTAATGGAGAGAGCTACGTTTCTTAAGGTGAAAAATATAGAGATCATAGGTGTACATACAGTAAGTCCATGTCATTCTGAAATAATTAAATAAAGTAAGGGTAAATGGAGAGAAGGAAGGTTAAGTGAGGGGTTTTGCATGCAGATGGAGGTGAACATTTTTTTTATGCTGACACCTTTGTATCTATCTATATCTAGCTATCTATCCGTATTGGTACCACCAGAATTTCATTCGGTTCATCATAAGAACCTTTGGTTATGACGTGATTAAAAACAACTTTAATAATGAAATCTGTGAAAAAAACTTACCGGTATTTTATTCTTGCTACCGCCAGCCGATTTTAATGTGAAGCAAGCAGTCTTAGGAAAGTGTTTAGTCTTGATTACCCATTACCTACAGTGGCGTTCCTTTATTTATATACCCTTTCTTTATCCTTGTTCATATATTGTTTATTTTTTTTTCGAGAATTAGACGATATTACTCAAGGAAGGATGTGTCGTAGTGTGATGAAGGTGTAACTCAATATGAAAGCTGAGAGAGGCCTAAGTACACGTTAACAGTGGAGAGAGAGATAGAGTGGGAGATAAGAGATGGATTATAATTGAGGGGTGCATGAAGTGAGCGGTGACGTGTGTGTGTGTGTGTGTGTGTGTGTGTGTGTGTGTGTATGTGTGTGTGTGTGTGTTTGCGTGCGTGTGAGTGTTTTATCGTGTTCGTGATTTTCATCCCAGCGTTTTTTTTTTTTAAGGGAACAGTGTTGAATCATGTCTACATCGCCAGCAGAACGTGTTCTTGTCATGGTGTGTGTGTGTGTGTGTGTGTGAGAGAGAGAGAGAGAGAGAGAGAGAGACCTTTCTGGAGTTGACCATATGTTCCCTACCCCTTACCTGGTCTTCCTTTCTGATATCCTGCCCAGCCTGCCATATAACCACTTTCCTTAGAAACAAGTCAATATAAAGCTCTGGCAACCCCCGGACGATTTAATTCAGCTTAGATTAGTCTTTGTGGCGAAGGGATCTCCAGCAGCCTCTTAAAATTCTTATTCTTAATACCTCTGGACAGTAATATTTACACTTTAGTAGCTAATTTCATTCTGTTACGTATTTTCTTTTCCCCAACGATTTTCTTCCGGTTGAGAAAGACTTTTCAAACGGGGGGGAAAGGGGAACAAATTTAGCATTTACTTACTCCGTCATTGCAACATTTCCGTCTTACTTTTTATTTCTTCACAACAAGAAGCCTGTCGTAAGCTGAATGGACTCATCTGGCCGCAGCGAGAATAAAGCAAAAAGGTCTGTCCTCGTGAAGAAGGGATTAAAAGGAGACCTCGTAATGAAGAGATAAGTAATGTCGTTAAGAATCTCTCCAAACGTAGTGAAGAAGAGATTAGTAAAATCCACAGTAATCACCTTCATACGTAGTGAAGAGATAAGTAAAATTCCCTAATAATCCTCTCCATACATAGTGAAGATATGAGAAAAAAAAGTAATCCCCTTAATACACAGATGGAGAGATAAGTATAATCTTTAATAATCCCACCATATGTAGTGAAGAGGTAATTTACATTTCTGATATTCCCTTCTACTTAATCCTTCCACTGCCAGACGATTATATTCCTCTTATTGTTGTTATCTGTTATAGGGATGGGGATCAGACCTCTAACTTACCCACTCCTCAACCCCCACAACCCTGACCCTTGATTACCACGCCAGTAACCACTAATTATACCCCGGAAATGCCCTAATTATCCCAATGACGCAGGTGATTCAGCCCGATTTTTACGTTGCCCAGTTCCCGGGCCAGGGATTAAAAGTTATATGGAATGACGGGGGAGGGGGGTTATCTAGTCACTCAACTTGAACCCCTTCTTTACTGTGACAATTTAAGGTTATTTGTGTTAATCTGAGTTTATTAGGGTTAGATTCAGATGATTTTTTTTTTTTCAACCAAGGGAAAATATCTAGTAACATAATAATCTAGTCTCTGAATTAAGAGGGATATTGAATGACGGGAGTGCCTTGTTACTCAGCCAAAACTACGTTCATCAACAGGGCAGTTTTAGCCAATTCTTGTTTGCTCCAAATGATTTAATTCAGTTTAGGAGAGATCTTTAGTCACATACTATCTAGCTTCAGAATTAGAAGTGATTCTGATTTATAGGGTGGTACATCAACTTGTTCAGCCTTAAGCCATCTGGTATGAAAATGATATTGTATATTTTCTCGTGCTGCAGACGTTTCCATTCAACTCAGGAAAAATTGCCAGGATCAGAAATAATCTCTAGAAAAGATTTATAGTATCAGAATTAATATGTAGGAAAGATTTATGATGTCAGAATTAATCTGTAGGAAAGATTTATAGTAACAGAATTAATCTCTCTTCTCAAAATTGAAAGCGATATCGAATGACGGGTGTTCATCACTCAGCCTTAACCCCTTCACTGCGATGACATTTTTATTTGTTGTTGGTAGCTTCAAACTATTTATGCAATTAGTAAATATGTCTACACTTTTAGGGGTTATTGGAGGATATAACTTTGGTAAGGATCTCATGTACTTAGGGATTGGTGAAGGCTTTATTTAACCCCACTAGTTCCAAAAGTCTCTCCAAGCTTAATAAAATCTTTTGGAGACATCAAGAATAAACCAGTAAAAGAGGTCACCGGATTCAAGTGTGTAATGTCACTGTCGCTTTCTTGGTCCAGTCTCCTCCCGTGATTTGTCAGTATTTATTTTTTATATGAAATCTTTGGTTGTTTCTTAATCCATCCAAATGATTGCCTTCCTGATTCATTCTTGCTGTCACCAGGTTGTTATATTCAGTTTTAGAATAACCTTTTGGACTGAAGGAGTTCAAAACTGTCTCCATTGTTATCCCGAGCACTATGATGATGGCTTTAAAAGTTACTCTTTCAGCCTCTAGACATTATCATTCACTTTAGGAGACTCTTCTTTAAGAGAAAAGTTTAACTCCTTCCCTACCAGGACGTCCTTTATATTCCTCTTGCTATCTCAGGGCTATTTTACTCTGCTTTTTCGAGTTACAGGGCTTAGATGTGTCCCCCATTAACCCCATTCATATTAGTGTCATCTCTAAATAAAATCTATAAGAATAAGTTAAAAAAAAAAAAAAAAAAGGCCGTCCTCTTGGCTGTCACGGTTAACGAGTCACGGGAAGCGGCGGGTAATGTCTCTTAATGGTACTTGATGGTAGAGTTTTGGGCTGAATTTATCGGAGGAACGAGTATTAGCCATCACTAGAGCCAAGACTTGTAGTTCCGTGGAAAATTGGCGTCTGTGCTCGATGGTGACTGAGATACTAATACACAAGAAGAGACCTGATTGAGTTGAAGGCAGGTGATCGTGCAGCCTTTCTTCTTCTTGATGTTTCTTTTTTCCATGGTATATTTCGTAACATTTTCGTCATTTTCTTATATTTCTTTTTTTGTTTGTTTGTTTGTTCATTTTCGTATATACAGTAAAGTTTTCATTTGTGCACTGGTTTATTTACGTAAGATTTAGTTTTTCTCCGTAGCATGTTTCGTAAGTCTTTAGTAAATTGTTTCTCTCCTTGGTATACTTCATACGGCTTTTGTCTTCCGGGAAAAATTAAGTAACTTTTCGTCTTTCACCTTAGAATGTTACGGAAGTTTTTATTCTCCATATATTTCAGTAGGTTTTGATCTTTCTGCTAACAAATATCGCGAACTTTTCATTTTTCTCCTTCGTAGACTTCTCTGTCATTCTCCTTGGTGTACTTCTTACTGTATTTTGTTTGTCTCTGTGGTATATTTCGTTTTCTTCATAATCTCTCACAATATTCTTTTATTCAGTTGTATTCTTCCACTCTCTTTCCCCGCTCTTTCATTCTTCTCATCTTCTTTCCCTCTCCCTCACCATCGCCTCTTCCTCTCCTTTGACATCCTCTCCTTCATCCTGTATCTATCCCTCTCTTTCATTCTTTCCCCTCTCATTTTCCCTCTTCCCCTCTCCTTCTTCCTCTTTCCATCTCCCTCTCTTTCGTCCCCTCTCCTTTCTTCCCCCATCAGTCTCTCTTGTCTCCCATATCCCTTCTATTCCCCTCCGTATCACATCCTGTCCATCACCCATCCGTGTGTATTCCGTCCCTCCTCTCTCCTTCTCACATCGCGCTCTCTTTCCCGCCTCTCACTCTTCCCCATTTCTTTCATGTTACTCCCCTCTCCCATTCCATCTTTCCTCCTCTAGTGCCATTCCTCATCCTCTCTCTCATATTCTTCTGTTCTGGCGTCTCATTCCTCTCCCTCCATCTCGAATTTCACCCCGTTCCCTCGCTTCTACATCCAATTCCTCTTCATCCCTTTAGCATATAGTTTCTGTTTTCCTTTGCCCATCGTCCTTCTCCCGCGCACGTCACTCTCCTGTTCCTTCCTCAAATATTCCGTCTCTCCCTCACATATCTTGTCCCTCTCCCTCCCTCTCGTATCCCTTGCCTATTCCCAGCTGTAGCAACTTCGCTTTCTTCTTCTCCCTGTCATATAATTTATCCTCTTCCTCGGCGTCAGTTTCCTCAGTCACTTTGATGATACACCTCTTGTGTGTTTCAAATTACATCCCCCCCTTTTATTTTATTCATTTTCCACCTTCCCTTGCCTTCCTCTCGCGCTCCATCCCTGCTGAATTTCATGCCTTTCCCCCCACACATTTCATTTTCAACTTCTTCCATTCTTGCCTCCCCCAACTTCCCGCACAAGTCCTTTCGCTTTACACCCTTCCCACACATTCTTTTCTCCTCTTCCCTTTCTACTTTGTCTTTTCCCCTCCTTCCTTTCCTACTCCTTTCTCATTTTCTTCCATTCTTCTTTTTCCTTTTCTTGCACCGTTATAAGGTCTCCTCTAATTTTCATAGATCTCTTGTCTTAGAGATGAAGACAAAGAAGGTAAAGAGAAGAAGTGAAGGGGAGACGAGAAGAGTTTCTGTTCGTGTCTTCTGTCTTGTACAAGTGTCACCTTAAACATATCCTACACATTCTAAATTACTCTCAAAACTCGTGGTCTGGTTTTACAACATGCGAGTCACGGATCTCAGAACAGTTAGAGACCATACTTACCTTGTACCTTGACGAGAGAATGCAACTAGTTCAGGTGATGACCATATAAGTCAGAATCTACCTGGTATCTAAATCCAAACACGGGTTCTACGACTGTTTATGCCAGTTAAGGTGGCGGATATTCCATAGTTTGGGAAACCAGATAGGTACATCATATGGAGGTGAAAAAGTCTTACCTTCCATTATGGTTACACGAGTACTTAACCCTAATTGATGTGTTGTTTATATTATTCAGGTACCGTTAGTTGCTGAAGCAGATGATTCACTTCGTTCCGATCTTTAGAACAGGTGGAAAATAGAGGAAAAATGGAACTGACTGTAACTGCTGTAGGTGCAAACTGACTGCTGTTATATTTGATGAGAGAAAACCGAGACAGAAACAAGATTGGCAGCTGCACTTAATTTCATTTACCAATTGTGAGCTGCCAGTCATTCTACTCTGTGCATATCAAGCGTTATACCTGACCCTTTCTGACCTTTGTGCATATGCAGTGCTATCAGTATACAGTATATTGATCAAGTTTTAATAACGTAACCTATTTTCTGAATAACAGCTTTTTCACCAAGGTACTGGTATAGATATATGTTAACAGTCTGGGTCAGTATTATCGCTGTGTGTGTTTTAGTCGAACAGGATTGAAATTCACACACTGTATTCTGAAAAGTTTGTTCGGCCCAGAAGATTGCATCACTAGATTTCGGAAGTAATTAGTCACTGTCTCCTTGTTTATCGCTATGAGGTGGACCGATATTTATGTCTGCAACTGTTCATACATGGAATAAGGTGTACGTCTTGAATGGTATGGAGATATGACCATTTTTTTTTATGGGAACTTGTATGCTAGATCTTATTCAGTTTCCCTTTTCTGGATTCTGCTAACCACATTTATCAAAGTGGAGCAAGGCTGAGATGATGATGATGATGATGATGAGAATAATGAAAGTAATGATAGGATGAAGTCGCATAATTCTTATATCTTGGAGTTCTGTAAATGTTGTGGGAACGTTTGTGCGTGCCAGGGCTGTCACAGCCAGTGGTTTGTGGGCACTGGCTGATGGGAATTATTCAGCGCCGGAGTATCAAAGCAGATGAGGTCGTGGGTTGGGGTGGTCACGTCCTTAGCATCTGATTCAATTTTACCGTAGGGCGTGTTGTGGAGTCGTGTCCTGGTGGAGGAACTGAGGCAGTTTATATATTAACACGGGTCATGCATTACACTGTCGTCCTCTGAACTCCATGCAGGGAACAATAGATTTAAGTGTACCGGTGGCTGAGGAGTACACCCACCTGACAGTTTAAATGAGACGTCAGCTTTACTTTCTTCCCCAACGCCATATGAATAATGGGTGACAGCCTAAAGGAAGCGACATGAATTTTCCACAATGCCGGCAGAATCAGCTGAGCGCAACGGTGCAGCTTGAATGTGACATTGCCACATCGTTGTGAATTCGTGAACACTGTGCTGAAGCAGTTTCACGTTAGGTGTGCTAGTTTAGGTAGTCAGTAATATTTTTCATGTACACCTGCTCTAATGAAAAGGTTTCAGTTATGCTCGAGGCAGGTGATACAATGCAAGCTTTAGTTAGTTCAAACGCTATTGCAAATGTTATTTAATAAAGCACAACAGGGTTGAAGCTTCAACATGGTACGTTTCCAGTAGAGAGTAGTTACAAGATAAGATAAGCCTGACTAGTTGCAGATTAAGTGAAACATAATGGTCATTAGAATGACAATTAAATATTTTTAAAATGAAAGACAAGTTGGGGAGGTCAATTAGATTTCTTGGCTGTGGTGCAGACTGGTCGTTGGTCAAGTTGCGGGCACAAGGATGCTGCTGAACGACTCTGAGGCATGGCTCGTAAATTGGTCGTAGTTGATCATTATCCCACGGCGCATCACGCACGCCACACCAGACGCAGGCAGGTCGTGGTTCTGGGAGACTGGAGGCTGCAAGATTTACACGTGTTGCAGAGGACATGATGGATAATCGATTCTGTATTATGTTGGTTTTCTTGGTATGAGGTATATTTCGTGACTTGTATCGCTTCTTGTCCCTTCTTCCCCCACTTAAGTAGTATTTCCTTCAATGATTATGACAGTTTTTGTGCATACCGGTTAAGTTTATTAGGTAATGCAAATATATCATGTGTGTGTGTGTGTGTGTGTGTGTGTGTGTCTGTCTGTCTGTGTGTCTGTCTGTGTGTCTGTCTGTGTGTCTCTGTCTGTCTGTCTGTCTGTCTGTCTCTGTCTGTCTGTCTGTCTGTCTGTCTCTCTCTCTCTCTCTCTCTCTCTCTCTCTCTCTCTCTCTCTCTCTTGACTCCTCTTTTAACTCCCTTTATCATGCGTGTTGAGCCACTTTTCGCCCTTGCACCCCCATCCCCCCACTTCCTTTACATTCCCTGGACTCTCCTTTATCACGTGATTTACGGTCTTGCCTTAATTCCTGCACTTGTTTGCCGCGAGTTATGGCGTGCCCTTGATAAGTTGCTTGTGCCTGGGTGATACGTCGGGCTCTGGCTACCTCCGTTTATGACATAGGGGTCCGTGATGAGTTGCTGGGGAGGGTGAGGTCTGATGCTGTGATGAGGTAGGGGACGAGGATCCACTGACGCGTCGTATGTATGGGGCCGTTTGATGAAAGGCGATTGCGTGCTGTACACCGTAGGGGAGAGACAGGAGTGTTGTAAGAGAGAGACGGGTGCCCTAGGGGAGAGGTAAGGGTGTTGTAGGGGAGAGATAAGGTTGCCGTAGGGAGAGATAGGGGTGCCATAGTGGAGAGATAGGGGTGCCTCAGTAGAGAGTTAAGGGTACCATAGGAGAGAGGTAGGGGTGCTGTACTATCCTGTACTAGAAACAACTTCTTTTCGTTTGAATTCATTACTATCAAATGTTCGTTCTGCAGTCATTCTTATCTCATCCAACTAATTCCTTTCCCTCTGCCCAGCAGTGACACTCTTAATACATTATTCTTGTGCTCTAAATTCCTTCTGCCTCACGACTGTGTACCACGTTAAGGTTGTGTGTGTGTGTGTGTGTGTATATATATATATATATATATATATATATATATATATATATATATACATACACACACCACACACACACACACACACACTCACACGAGTATATATATTCCTTGTTAACCAATGTATTTTCATTATTAATGCCACCTATTTATATTATGTTTTATATTACCCCCACATAGTCTTACCAGCATTTCCATGAATTGTTACACCGCCCGATTTCGCATTATTCCATTGTCCTTCACCTTGAATAACTCTATTTCTATCTCATCTAAATTCTTTCGATCACGTTTACGTTGTGTCTGCGTCCTCTGACTCACTGTTCTCTCATCTGCGTTCTCATCTTTGTCCAATCCAGCAGGGTCCACCCTATTTTTTTATAGTGAATCCTCCCTGCCGTGTAATCTTTCCGTGCAGCCCAAAACCTTCAGTATTTCTTCTTCAGTGTGCCTGCACTAGCCTCATTGTCATCTGTCTCGTGACCCTGTCTATTTAATTTATGCTAATGATTCTTATTGTATCATTATGTGTCGTGTTCCTATTTATCTTTCTGTTTTGCCAGACATCTCAATTCCGTAATGAGTGGCCACGAACAAATCGCCACCATGCTGCCTTATCGTCCAACCTCCTGTCTATTTAATTCCTGCTAATGACTACCCTACTCATTGTCATTACCCTGTTTACTCTAACACATATGAAATTCTTTAATCTATTATTTCTGTTATTTCTTTGTTAGTATTTTATACTACTGTATTTTCATCGATGTGTAGAAACTCTTTGATCTATTAATTCTGTTATTTCTTTGTTAGTATTTTTTATTACTGTATTTTCATCGGTGTGTGGGACAAATATAGAAAAGACCATATAAAGTCAGGGTTGCGACGAGATTAGTCCAACCACCAGAAGACGTTGAAACTGGTCGTACCTAGTGACAGTTGAGGTGGGTATTTGAAGTGAAAAGAACTTGAAACTTAATACTGAAGAGGAGAAAACTGTGTCAGGTGAAGGAAACTAAGTGATATGATAATAAAAAGAAAAATTGTTTGATGTAATGAAAACAGATATAAAATGAAGTGGAAAGTTCCAGCGGACTTTGAGCTTACACTTCGCCCATTATATCTGTTTCAGTGCCATAAAGGAGAGATAGGGGTGCCATAGGGGAGAAAAAGGGATGCCATAGGGGAGAGATAGGGGTGCCGTAGGGGAGAGATAGGGGTGCCATAGGGGAGAGATAGGGGTGCCGTAGGGGAGAGATAGGGGTGCCATAGGGGAGAGATATGGGTGTCGTAGGGAAGAGAGTGCCATAGTGGAGGTGTAGAGATGCTATATGGGTGAGATAGGGACACCATAAGAGAGAGAGGTAAGGACACCGTAAGGGAGAAATGGGGACACCGAAGGGGAGGTATACTGTAGGGATACCATAAGAAAGGTATAGAGACACCACAGGGGAGAAACACAGGCACCATAGGGGAGGTTAGGGACACCACAGGGCAGAGATAGGGAGGCCACTTATATGGATGCAGCGATTTACGACGCTGAGGGGGGGACGTTTGTTTACCGTCGGTGGTGCTAACGTCGACGCCCCCTCGATGCGCCTCTCATACATATTATCTTGCCAGGACGCGTAAATATATCAAAGCAGGATGAAATTGTGCCTCGAGGTGGGTTTTATTATTTTCTTGGCCCCCTCACACCAGCACCTCGTCTCGTGATTATGTTAAGTGATGGCTCGGCTGGTCTTATAAATCTCAGGTGGATCCAGCCCGCCATTATCTGTCACCCGGTATGTGTCAACACTTTTTGTTTATTAAGCCATAGGAGACCAAGAAAGTGTAGTGAACCAAGGGAGACAAAGAAAGTGAAGGTTATGAGATTAGTCGTATGAGGATGTGGAGATATGTTCCGTGAAATATTGGCAATTCGCTGAAAATGTAGCTAGGAAGAGGTGAAAATGGCCTACTCTTGTGTGTGGAACTATTTCTGTGTAAGAACTAAACACGCAGTGATTCTTTTGAACTAATTAATCCCCTAACTCCGATGACGTATTTTCGATCTTTATCATACAGCCGCCATAGGGTATTGTTGATGTTAAGAGGGTTCCTTTTTGAGAAGATGTTAAAGAAGGGTTTATCTAACAACTCTAGTTTAAAAAGTCTTCATCTATAGTAAGTAACGTTGTTTGGAGATAAAACGAACAAACTAAAAGATACGTCACCGGATTCAGGGCGTTAAGGCCTCATAAAACCTGGTAGTGATGTAAGTGAGGAATGGAAAGGAGAGTCCGAGTAAGGATTGCTGGAACCAGGATACCCCAGACCCTCGTAACCCGACGCTGGTTGAGTCACTCCTGAGATAAAACCCGGCGTCTGGAACCGAACGAGGAGCCGCTGTATAGTTGTCTCTCGCCCGCCTTATCTCGCCAGTAGGGTCTTGTGTCTTTCTCCCATTGTTTTATTCGTCTGCTGTCCTTGTCCTGACCCTCACACCCTTTCTTGCGAAGCATATTAGTTTTAGAAGTTCGTCTTCATCTTTTCGTCATTTGTTTAGCCCGTCTCGCATTGCAGGGTACTGGAGTATTTGTTTTCATCTTATACGGGCTATGCTTATAGAGTGGTCGTTCCTTTCCCGTTTACTCCCCTCTCATTTTGTTAGTTCGGCATCAAGCATCCTTCTCGTCAGTTAAAAATACTAAAGTGTTCTTTTCGATCTTTGTCCCATTTTCTGCCAGACAAATCCGTAACGTTCTGGCTTATCATTCTTCCTAATGGAGTATCCTCAATATACCCTTCTTCCTAGTTAAATAGCCTTACCACATCTCTTTTCCTATTTAGGTAACCTCACAACATCCCTCTTCCTAGTTAAACAACCTCACCACGTCCGTCTTCCTATTTAAGTAACCTCATCACATTTCTCTTCACAGTTAAGTAACCTAACCACAGAAATCTTCACAGTTAAGTAATTTCACCACATCTTTCCCTAGTGCACTAACCTCACCACTTTCCTTTCCTTAGTGAAATTCTCCACGTCCCACTGCCTAGCAAAATACCCTCACCCCATCCCTTCATCTCATGAATCTCCTTACTGCATCCATCTTCCTAGTGAAGTACCCACAGCATCTTCCCTTAATACTTTGTTCTGTGGCCTCATCGTGGCCCGCATGATCCATCCTCTCGCCTTGAACCTGCCTCACTGTCACCACTGCAGGTCGGGGCGGGGAGACACCATGCCCTGGAGGCGGACACATTTACATCTGATTTATATCCCGCTTCCTCCTTTACGCGGTGCAGGGACGCGGGACCGGCTTTGTGAGTGCTGCCCTCCTTTGTCGCACCCTGTTTTATGCACCCTCCCCCTTTACGTAACCATCTTGAGTTTTGGGATGTGCCAATAGCGGGGTTATACGGATGGAATTTGATGTCTGTGATGTGTGAATAGCGGTGGTATACGTAAGCAACGTGGTTTTGTAGGCAGTTTGATTTTTTGCGATGTGCGAATAGCGATGATGTTACGTAGGCAGTTTTATTTTTGTGATGTGCTAATAGCGGTGATATTACGTAGTAGTTTCATTATTCAGATGTGCGAAAAGCGATTGTGTTTACCTTTTTCAGCCTGAGTTGTATAATGTGCGAATAGCCGTGGTGTTTGTATAGATGCGCGTTCTGTTTGATGCACTGATAACTTTTACGATACTTTTATGGTCGGTTAATGGCTCTCACACTGCCGCTCTGATTTATGCTGCCGCCTTCCCGTGCGTGTGTGCTCATGGCGCTGGGACACATTTGCATCTCCAGTGGTGTCGTTGCCAGCTTTAAGGTATGTTTGAGGGCACGGTAAGGGCTTTCTATTTGCCACATTCCAACGTTTATGCTTACTTCCTGGGGACAGACACCTCACTGGGGTTACTGTGCAATATTTTAGACTTTCATATACATATTAAACAGAAAATTCACCCGCTAGACAGATGACTGTCTCCAGTGTATATCTTCTCATCTCTTGTTTTAGTGTTTTTGTTGCTTGATAGTTACCTGAAGTTTGACGAAAAGGCCTCTGTCCTCTTGTAGCTCGAGGTTTAGTTTTGTGAATAGCATAATTATGGTAATTTTGTGAATAGTAGTGTTTTGCAATGTCACTCATTTGCCTGACAATGTCTGGTCTTGCTATGTTCACACTTGCTGTATGATTGCATCCATTACTAATGAAAAGCTTGTTTAAAGGTTTGTGTTAAAGATTTTGCTTTCGATCTAAATTAGAGGTGCAGTATTTTCTTGCTGTGCATTACAGTATTTTTTTTTTTTTTTCCGTTTAGAACCACGAGTATCTTTCAGTTATATTCACGTGTACCATCTGGAACTATCAGTTATGCCCGTGGACTCCGGAAGAAATTTAGGATAATCATCAAGTGTTCAGTACCTCCCAGAAAACAGCTGGAGTGATATTTACGTAGGATGAACGTGAGATTTTGTTACGGGCAGTGTCTCCCACCGAAGCCTCCTTGGCCCATTAGCACAGGAGAACCGGTTGATGACAGGACTCCGCCGTGAAACATGTGACGCTGATTACATGGCCAGACAAGTGGAGCATTATGAAGTGGGTCCTGATTGTTGGCCAAGTGTGAAGGCGTGAAGGGAGAGGTTATTAAAGAGCTGGGATGGCGAGAGAGAGGGTACTGGAGTGGTGGGATGACGAGAGAGAGTATTGGAGAGATGAGATGGCAAGAGAGAGAATATAGGAGAGATGGGATGGCAAGAGACAGGTTGTTAAAGAGCTGGGATGGCGAGAGAGAGAGAGAGAGAGAGAGAGAGTATTGGAAGGATTGGATGGCGAGATAGAGATTGTTAGAGCTGGGATGGCGAGAGAGAGAGAGAGAGAGGGAGAGATGGTATTGGAGGGATGGGATGGCGAGAGAAAGAGGTTGTTAAAGAGCTGGGATGAGGAGAGAGAGGGTATTGGAGGGATGGGATGGCGAGAGACAGGTTGTTAAAGAGCTGGGATGAGGAGAGAGAGGGTATTGGAGGGATGGAATGGCGAGAAAGAGGTTGTCAAAGAGCTGGGCTGAGGAGAGAGAGGGTATTGGAGGGATGGGATGGCGAGAGAGAAACAACTAGGGTGACGAGAGAGAGAGAGAGTATTGGAGAAAGGGAATGGCAAGAAAGAGAGGTTTTTAAAGTGCTGGGATGGCACGAGAGGTTATTAAAGAGTTGGGATGGCAAGAGAGAGAGAGGTTGTTAAAGAGCTTGGATGGCAAGAGAGAGGTTGTTAAAGAGCTGGGATGGCAAGAGAGAGGTTGTTAAAGAGCTGGGATGGCAAGAGAGAGGTTGTTAAAGAGCTGGGATGGCAAGAGAGAGGATGTTAAAGAGCTGGGATGGCAAGAGGGAAGTTGTTAAGGAGATGGGATGGCAAGAGATGTTATTGACGAGCTGTGATGGCCATGAGTTTTGGAGGTGAGAGCTGGGCCAGTATTCCCAAGGTGTTTGGAAGCATAACTCCTCATCTTTAGCGATTTATTTTGGGTATTACACCTTACTATTCTCTTGTATGATATTTAAGTCTCAGTAATATTGACAAGATTTCAAAGGTAAGATACGGAATATTTTAAAGCGCCGTGTGCAGAAATAAACAGGTAAGGAGGGGGTGTTAGGGAGCCTCCTTAGCCGACGAGAATAAAGGGCCTGAGGCACTGAAATTTACGACCCAGTTAGAGGTATTAGGGGCTATTAAGAGTCCCGTTTACTCTTTTTAAGGTACACGTATGTTATTAATGGGTACTCCCTATTACCCTCCCGTAATTATGGTATGATTAAAGTAGATGGGAACTTGCATTTTGGAGGCATTAAAAAAAGTAATTTGGGTCGCTTATATATATATTTTTAAAGATATCTGTCCGTTGTTTATGTGTTGCTCTTACTTACCTTCCCTAAATTACGATAAGGTAAAGGCAGACTGTAATTGTTCTTTTAATTAGTGCTTCTCGTATATCATATATAGTTGAAGTTTACGCGTACCTTTTCTGGCCCTAATTAGGCTGCTTTGACAGGTGTAACGAACAGTGCTGTCCATCCTGCTGAAATATTGAAGCAGACTGTGGTAATGGATTGCAGTGGACGAGGGAAGAGGGAGGAGACGCTGGATTTATAAAGGATCTCAGGAAGTTTCTAACATAAACAAGCGTCTACTGTAGCTAACTGTTTGCACAAATCACATAGTTTAGTCCAGATCATATAGTTTTTCATATTGTCTCTCTTTAATATTCAATTTAATATGATTGTGAATTGTCTGGAAGTCGTATGATTGAGTGAAGACAAACGTATATACAGTACAAAGAATCTTATACACAATTCAAGGTTAGGGGACTTTATACACACGGTCCCAGATGGGCAGTGGGGTAAGTGAGGCTGGAAGTGAGCGACCCAGATGAGGAAGGAGGTGAGGGCAAAACGAGTAGGGTGGACGTAAAAGTGAATCGGGTGGAGGGGGAATTGGGTGGAAGGGGAATGGGAGGATTATGATTGGGCCAGAATGGATGAGGCCTGCGTGAAGGCGAGTCAGGGAAAGACGAAGGGTGCGGGAGAGCTGAAGGAAGATATACGAGGAAGGTGTGACAGGTGTAGGGCTGGTTTAACTTCTTTGCCACGAGATGTCCTTCAAAACCTGCCAAAAATCGACTGTGCAGTTAGGTGGGATAACGTGGAGAATATCATCTTAAAATGTTACTGGCGATCATTTGTAAGCCCTTCTGTAGATTCTTCAGAAGCTGTCCAAAATCATCTGCAAGTATCCATGTTAATGTAAAGAATAACTTCACATGGAGAAAGGATTACTAGATATAGGTGATAACACCATTACTACAGATATCTTTTCTCGCTGATTGTAATAATTTATTAGTAACTAGTATAATATGAAGAAATTGTCATTGATATTTTAGGTAATAAATAAAAATTATATATATATATATATATATATATATATATATATATATATATATAGATAGATAGATAGATAGAACATGAAAATACCATTGCATATATATATATATATATATATATATATATATATATATATATATATATATATATATATATATATATATAAAGATAGATAGAACATGAAAATACCATTGCTCCGTAGAGAAGGGGTTATTGGACTCATTATGACGAGATGCATAATAAAGTTGTGTGTAGGTAACAGGAACAGCATGAAGAATATACCATCTTGGGAGGGGGTTAAAGTTATGTACAAGGCAGGTCGAGTGAATCAGAACAAGGCGACAGTTATCGAAGCATGTAAGTGGACGGGCATAACTTAGGTGAAAGGTGTGGCAGATTAGACAGTAAGGGGACAGATTTTAGCCTAGGTGAAGGGTGTGGCAGATCGGACTGAAAGAGGACAGTGAGTGATGGAGGTGAGGGGTCAGATCTAGATTAGGCGAAGGCGTGGCAGGTCGAGCCTTGTGAGAAGTTCTCCCCTGGATGCCTAGAGACGCCTTGTTCTTGTCAGTCTCCTGTGAAGCCCTCACTCAGAGGTCTTGATCCTCCTTAGTCTTCCATTCTTATCATGGCGTTGGGGTTTCTGCTTTATTTTTGTGTGTATGCGTGTTTTTCTAAATTAATCTGCACTCCAGTAACAGCTCTTTGCTTACATTCTTGGTACCAACATAATTACTATTTTCTCGGGTTTAAGAAGGCTTTTTGTAGTGATGTGGTTATTTGAGTGTTCCTAGTCTCATCACCTTATGCTATAGCCCTCAGGCGGAGTAACTCAGTCTGATGTTCACAAGAATAAAATTGGAAAGACAGCTAAATTGAAGAGATTTTGTCTTTCCACCACAACAAAATTTCCAGTCGATATATTTCATGCTCCCTCTCTCGTGCGTTTTTGCCCGTGGACTTAGCTTGTCATCAAATTAATGGAACATATTTAACAAAATTTATACATTCATCCCCCAGAGGATTACACTTCATTATAACCTGATAAGAATTTCTACTTGTGGGATGCAGAAGAGAAATGTTTGAAGGGATCAGTCAATTCTCCAGCGACTGACAAGAGGAATGATTCTGCAGTTTCTCTCTATGATGTAGTGTGTTGCTTGGAGTGTTGGCGTTAGTATGATTGGTGTGTGTGTGTGTAAATATTCGTGTTCTATTGAAACTGAGTTACGGTACCATTTTCTACTTACCTCTGGGACATGTAGTATTCATTATTATAAGTGAGTTTCATATTTCAGGTAAACTCAGGGCCCATGTTTATTTTCCCCTTCGTGTTTATCAGCCACTTTTTCCACAGTGTGTAGAAGGGAAAAGATTAAAAATTAAATTGCTTAGATTTGTAAAAGAAAAGACCCCGGGGAAGGAACATTGACTATTTAGTATTCACTTGGTAAACACTGATTAAAGCCTTGTGTTTTGCATAGCCACTTAGAGTAAAACATCAATATTTATACACAGTGAATAGGAAATATCTACATCTGGTATTATTTGTGGAAAGTAAAGTACCGATATTTGTACACAGTGAATGGCAAATATTTACATCAGGTATTATTTGTAAAAAATAAAGTACCGATATTTGTACACAGTGAGTGGGAAATATCCACATCTGGTATTATTTGTGGAAAGTAAAGCACCGGTATTTAAGCGTGCTAATTCCGAAATATTTGCGTATGAAATTATTTGTACGAAGATGGAAAGGGCGGCGAGAGGAATGGATGTGTGGCAGCCATTTCTTGCCGGCGAGTTAGGACGGCGAGGTAACGAAGCCAGCAATTGTTTGGCTTGAAATATTTGCTCGTAAGTTATGGGGGAAGGGAAGCGGTGATTGTGTTTCCTTACCCCCCCCTGCTCTCACTCATTCGCTCTTCCTCGCACGCACTCACTCGCACACTCATCCTCCTTCACACTGAGCTATCATTACCCCTTCTTACTCTTTCGCTTGTCCCCGCACGTATTCACTCGCACATTCATCCTCTCTCATGCAGCCATATTTACTCCCTCTCACTCTTTCGCCCTTCCTCGCACACTAGCCCTCTCACATACAGAACCATCCTTACCCTTCCTTATTCCTTTGCATCTTCTCTCATGCACTCACTCACACTCATCCTCCTTCATACTGAGCCATCCTTACCCCCTCCCACTTTTTCGGTGTTCCTTGTATGCACTCACTCGCACACTCATCCTCCCTCACAGTGAACCATTTCGCTCTTCCTCGCATGCACTCGCTCATCCTTGCTCACACTCAGCCATCCTTGCATCCCCTTAAGATTCGTAGGAAAGTATTCTCCTGGGCTTCGGAGACTGCTTGTTGTTTCTTCCCTTTCTTTAATAATCAAATGGTAGTTGGCTGCTGATCAAGAAGACAAACGGTAGATCCTATGGGTCAGGGAAGAGTATGGGGATGTAAATTTCGTTGCTGATCCTTCACAAACCCCGTCGATATGTCATAAAAACACCCTTGCTTTACTGTACCACTAGCCCGGAATCAAAGCTTTGGCATGAATTTAATATGGACGGTGGGTATTAGCGTCCGAGCAGTGATAAGAGATGGGTAACGCTATCTGTTGCGCATAGGAAGACTGCCAAGCCTCAGGGAATGGACTGCCTGATTTTTGCCCGGAGTCGGATATATTGGGGGGGGGGGGAAAGCTGTTTGTTTTTCTTGTGCTCACTTGTTCAGGTTCAGTCACTTGTTGCTTATCACTTTCTGTCCATCTTTTTCACTCACACGTCTTTCATTTTCTCTTCCTTTATAATTATTGTGTTTCCATTTACCACACTGCCACTTCATCGTTTGTTCTTTGGGCAGTATCAGGTATCTTATATAATTCCCTCCATATGCGTTAGTTAGAGTTACTATAATTATATCTTCCCATTCACATAAATTTATTACCCTATCCCCTCTTTTCAGTAATTTTAACGTCGAGTCGCTTACCCTCATGTAGATGCTGTGATAGTGAGATTTAATTCATGAAATTTTAGCGCCTTTTATGAGAATTCCTCAGCTCATCTCTCAATCTCAGAGATTTTTTATACAGAAGTAATATATTTTGATTAGTTAATTTATCTCCAGCACACCAAGGAGCCTCACGATGCCTTCTTGGCGTAGATCTGTGCTACAGGTAAAGGTGGACTTGGTGCACGGCTAATCTTATCTTCCTTTGAGTGGAAGTTGAATTATGTAAATCTAGTTTTGAAAAACTTTTGCGTTAGTGGGTATATTTTCATTGAAGTTGAAGAGTAAATAAGGAAATGAGATTTTTCTTTTACATTTTTAAACCATATGATAAGAACTATTAGACTATTTATGTTTTTGATATATTTGTGTGTGTAGCTGTATTCATATTGGTGTTTTTTTTTTCTTTTCAGGTAAGTTAAGCGGCTTCTCCTTCAGCCTGGCCATCAGCAGTTCCAGTAGACACCCGCAGGTAATGCGGGCGGGCATTTCTTTGCTCTCGGGTCATAAATATCTTGACGAGCAGCAGGCCATGTCGTAAATCATTACTGCTGGGAAGTGAATTGGCTCGTGATGTGCTGGGTCTGGTTGTGATGACTTTTCTAAATTAAAAGGTCAAAGATCCCATTCCACCCATCTACTCCCCCCTCCCCCCAAAAAAGGCAATTAAATAAGTAAATACTGTAAATAAATAAAATAAATAAATACCATGAAGTTCAGTATGCTTAGACATATACTGTACCTAAGCGCTTCAAGAACTGGGTGTCATATAGGACGGAGTAAAATAAAAAGAAGGTTTTATTATACACAGTAGTATTAAACCCTCGTGTGCAAAATTAACTATGGACAATGAGCATACTTTTGAGAATAGGTTATCTGCGTTTTCATTGCTCTGTGATAATGGCGGGATTCTTGTATTCAGTTTATTACCTTGTTTTTATGAGGGAATATTCGATTGATATTAGCACGTTTAGGTTGTGAAAAGGTAGATACGAGGCTGTAATGACATGTTCCCGTAGTCTCGTCATTTATGAAAGCCTCCTAACACTTTTTCCTAAGCGATTTATATTGTTTATTCCGCCTTACTCTCCTTGTCTGTGTTACTTGAATCCTTCCAGTATCGCCATCTCTGCATAAGCAACTTGCAAAAGGATATTAACCAGATATACAAAAAAATACATATATCACTAAGGAAGAGGTGTTAGAGAGCTTCCTTAACCGATGAGAATGCCAGCCATAGAGACGCTTTATTTGTAGCCACCAACTCTGGTACAAGGCGTCTGGTTATGAATAGATAGACAGATGGATAGACAGACAGACAGATAGAGAGATAGAGAGATGTAATAGTACCCTAGTATAAGGCATTGAAAAAGTGTTGGATTATGATGATGGTGTTATGTACTACCGTATGTGGTGGTAGTTGGTGGTGTTATTCGATATTGGCGGAGCGCTGTACCCTACAAGATGATGATGATGCTTGTGGTCGGTGCGTGATGCTGGTGGTTTAGCGGCAGGTGGAAACGAGAGGGGGAGAGGTGGAATGAGATGAAGGAGGTGGAGTTGGAAGTGGATGGAGGAGGTTGAATTTGATGCGGATGGCATGAGAAGAGACGAGCGGAAGCTGAGGTTTAGAAGTGGATGGAATGAGAAGATGGAAGAGGTGGAGGTGGATGAAAATGAAGGAGGTGGAGGAGGATGAAAATGGACGAGTGGAAGTATAAGTGGATGGAAGTGGGGAGAGGCATGGATGGGAGGGAGGAGGAAGAAATGGATGGGAGGGGGAAGAAATGGCTAAGGGAGGTGGAAATAGAAGCTGATGAGAGAAGTGAGGCAGATGGAAGAACTGGAGGGTGGTGGAGGAGGAGAAACTTGGAAAATCTAGGGAAAGCGAGACGATCGTAAAAGATAGTGAAATGACAGTACTGTGGAAAGAAAACGAGAAAAAATTATATTAAGTAAAGGAAGGAGAAAAATAAAAATGAAAGGGGAGGAAGTAAAAGGAGGAGAACTAGAAGAAGTGGAAGAGGAGAAGGAGCAAAGGTGAATGAGTATGTGGGAACTGCGGGGGGAAGAGCAGGAGGAAGAGGGATTAATAAATGATTGAGAGGATGAGAGGCAAAGATTAAAAGAGGGACGAGATGTTTGACTTTGTGCGTAAGGTTGTGGTGGAACAATGGAGAAGGCTCGTTTAATATTAGAGATGTGTTTAACTAGGCTAGGAGGGTTACAGAGAGATGAACGAGTGACACAGAATAGGGTAACTGAGGAGAGAAAGGATAGCAGAAGATGATGTGTATTTGGGGAAATTTACTGAGAGGAGGTAAGCACACACACACACACACACACACACACACACACACACACACACACACACACACACACACACACACACACACACACACACACACACACACACACACACACACACACACACACACACACACACACACACACACACACACACACACACACACACACACACACACACACACACACACAGAAGCAGAATGGCTTAGGATGATACAGCAGAAGAAGGATGTGGGAGAGGTACGAGAGCCACTAAGAGAAGACGGCTGAGACTTTAGAGGAAGGGAGGGGACGAGGAGGAGGGAAGGAACAAGCGTGGGGTCAGAGGTGAGTAGGAGGTAGGGAGGGAGAGGGGATGTGGTAGGGAGAGGGGGGAAATCTGGTACTAGGGAGGGAAGGGGGAGTTGGTTGTGGAGAGGGGACATGAGGGGATGTGGTAGGGAGGGAGGGAGGAATCTGGTGTTGTGGTGTGAAAGGGGGAATTTGGTATTGGGGAGGGAGGGAGGGGGTAATCGGTAGTGGGGAGGGGACATGTAGTAGGGGAGGTGAGAGGGAGGATGTGGTAGAGGAGATGGATAATGAAGGGAGATGTAGTAAAGGGCAGGTAGGGAGGGTCTGGTAGGGAGACTGAGAAAGGGGGAAAGGATGTGCAGGTGGGCCGGGGTGAGGGGAATCTGCAAGTGAGGATGGAGGGTGGGGGGGAAGCAGTTAGTGTGTGTGTGTGTGTGTAGAGAGGGGGGATGTTTGGCAAGTGGTACTTATCCCCTTCTTACCCGCTGTTACCTGCAGTTTCCTCCCGTCGGGTTTAACGCACCGGGCGCCCGTCGCTATAACGCAATCGGCCCATAACGCAGTCGGGCACAGCGTAATAACCATCAGTGCAGGGCGCGTTAACCTTAAATCATAGCATGGCAGGTGCAGTACGTATGTTCAGCCTGGGAGTTCCACAATAATACTCCTCTGGCTTCGTGTCGAGATGGTCTTTTTATAGATTAAGGGATTTTTGTTTTTGTCACTGGGTCTGACTTTTTTTATTTTTTATTTTTTTTGTGCTGTAATTTTGTAATATAGTGTACTCGGGGTGACTTTATTAGTGTGGGAAGATTTTAGGTGTGGGACTCAGCGGGAGGAAGATGAGTGGAGGAGGTAGGAGGGGGTGGAAAGGAGGTGAAGGTAAAGGGGGTAGGAGGGGGTGAAGGCGGGAGGAGGGAACAGAATGCTCCGAGAAAACAGCAGGAGTGGTGGAAATATAGAAAATCTATATTCCCGCAGAAGGTGAAGGAGAGAGAAGAAACGAACGTGAAACACTGGGGTGAGAACTAAGGAGAAGCTAAGGGAAAAAGAATAACGAAAAACTCAACAAATGAAGATGGAAGAGACTCCAGAAACAGGTGGAAAGCTAAGGCAGAATCGAATTAGATAACGAGGAAGGAAGTGAAAAAAGGAAGAGAAAAGGAACCAAGACTTTGACCGCGGGAGAGAAAAACGAAAAGCAAAATAGAAAACTAAAAAATTTACTCCTCTAACGTGTAGGACTCACGTGGGTCTCTGGACTTTCATTGAAGGTCCAGTCTTGGCAGTAGAGTCCGGAATAAGTTGTATTTATAAAGGATTCTAACTAATTTTTTTAACGATAAGCAAATCTCCAAAACAGTTAAGTATTATCACAGACCATCGTGTAAATCGTAATCTGTCACAAAGTTACGCACTTTTATTGCCAAGTGTTTGCTTAGTGCATGAGTGAAGGCGAACATATAAAAACAAGAAATTTTATACACAACTGAAGCTTAGGAGAGCTTTATAAATGCGGCCCCAGGGGCTGAGAGAGTCCAAGTAAAGGCACAGAGTCATAAAATTGTGACTTGAAGCGTAGTTTACGGTCATTAAGGCGGCATCATGGTGATTACGGGACGGGCCGCATGTTACAAGGCCAGGCACCGCTGAAGAAAAGATGAAGTTGATAAGAAAACCTTGGGAGAGGGGTCCGGAGGGAAGGAGAGAAAGAGGAAGGAAGGGAAGGTAGTACTTGTCAGGAGAAGAGACAGGAGAGGCACTGCTTAGTTAAGGAAAGGTTGGGTATTGTATTGCCAAAAGGAGAGAAGTTATTTTCTGTGGAAGCTTGGAACGAACGCATTATATGGAAAGAATTAAATAGTGAGTTGAGTTTATTTCCAGCGATGGAGGTATAGTTAAGCGTTTTTAAGATTTTTACTAATGATGTCGTCGCTTTCGCCTGGATTGAAGTAGCGTAAAAATTTAAGGAAAAGTTTCCGTTAAGTACCGTACGTAGAGATAAGCTCGGTACGCCTGCCCAGCCACGTGGATAAGCTTCTAATCTTTCACGTTTGGTGTCATGTGTGTCCGTGCTTAACCCCCTCAACACGATGGGGTATTTTCTGCCTTAAGCTTTGCAGCCTTCAGACAATTTTGTTAAACGTAGGAAGGACTTCTATAAGTGAAGGTGTTGATGAATGCTATATCCAATCCCTCCACTTCGAAGGGTCTCTCCTAAACAGAACTAAATCGTCCGGTGATAGCAAGAATAAAGAAGAATAGAGTACAAAATACGTCAGTAAATTGAAGGAGTTAAAATGAAGGACTTGGGACTCTGAGGATGATGGAGCAGAACACATCGGCAGACGTAGGTGTGGATAATACTGTTTGCGTGATACCAATGACCTACACCGCACTTGCTTCGGCAGTTGTTAGCGTAATCACAGAGCCCTTGTGATGATATGCGAGGAACTTAATCCGTGATGATGGCGAATGCACATTGGTTATGAACGACCCTGCATATTAATTGCATGCGTGTGCTGCGTGTCACCTTAAGGCTTAGGAAAAGTTATGTATAAAGAAGATAATTGGTAAGGGTTATACTGGAAATTCTGTTTATCATCATTGTGGACTTTGTGAAATCATTCAGAACACACACACACACACACACACACACACACACACACACACACACACACACACACACACACACACACACACACACACACACACACACACACACACACACACACACACACACACACACACACACACACACACACACACACACGACTCTAAGTACAACCATTAACCTGGGTACAATTGCTGACGTGAAACAGTTAGCGCAGATTAAGATTACATCGTGAATATATTTTAGGCTACTTGCATTCAGTTAGGGGAGTGTATTACCAGTCATTATAAAAAGGCCCATTGCAAATTCACCCATATTTTTCTCCGGACAGTTTCACGGTTATTAATAAAGTACCGTATGTTGGAAGTGAATATGTTGAAGTCCATCCACGGGTACGGAACAATAACAGTTCTGCGACTCGCGAAATTCAAATATCAAAAATCGCGTAACTCGGTGCTCGGTCAGGTGGGTAGTGGAAGCGGTGGGAGGGCGGCCGGTCTGCTTTTTGCCTGCAGTTGGCATCAGTATCACTTGGTGTTACCGGTTGGTCTGCTCTCTGCCGCCGATGCGTACCCGATAGTGATCATCTTGCTTGTCCGACTTGGCCTCTTGTGGGCTGCTAATAGAAGCCACGCAGCTTCCCGGTCCGAGAGATGCTTTGAAGGGTAGTGGGAAGGGCACCAGCTGGTTGACAGGTCGGGAGGAACGGTAGAGGGATGGGGTAGTAGAATGGTTGAGAGGAATGGTAGAGGGATGGGTTGGTAGAATGGTTGAGAGGAATGGTAGAAGGATGGGGTAGTAGAATGGTTGAGAGGAACGGTAGAGGGATGGAGTGGTAGGATTGGTAGAGGAGTGGGGTGGTAGAATGGTTGAGAGGAATGATAGAGGGATGGAGTGGTAGAATGATTGAGAGGAATGGTAGAGGGATGGAGTGGTTGAGAGGAATGGTAGAGGAATAGGGACGTAGAATGGTTGAGCGATGGGAAAGTAAAAGCTTGAGAGGAATGGAAGAGAGATGGGTTGGGAGGAAGCCTGTGTGGTGGGTTGGAATGGAGGAGACAGGAACGACAATATACTGTTCTTGTTTGGTGATGGATCGGAGCTGATATGCTTAAGGAGGGTAGAATTACGAGTGGGTGAGATAGAGTAAGTTGGACAGGAACAAGAATAAATGCACTGAAAAAGGATAAACAGAAAAGGGAAGTGGAAGTGGTTTTGGTGATGCATGGTGGCAAGGACTACGAATGAGTAGACTTGAACAGAATGAACATAAAAGGTATGAATGGGTATGGTGATGAGTGGAAGTCAGGGGCGTTAAAGATGCGATTGATTGAACCGATATTACAGTAGGAGAACAAGGGTAAAAATAGATTATTTGATTTGGAGGTGGATGGCTTGTAGAGAGAAGTGGACGAAATGGAGTCGGGTGTGAAGGGTGCCAACAAGTATAACGTGTTGCGGAATCACAGTGGATTTGGTTGGGTGAGATGATATACCGAGGGCAATTTTACAGGTGTATGAGCTGAAATATTGTGAGTGGAGGTACAAATGAGGTAATTAGTTAACAGTAAACTACGTTGAAATGAGTGGGTGTGGTGATGTGGGATGAACTAATGTGTGTAGTTGTGTTTGAGTGTAAAGAGAGCAGAAGTGTTGTATGAGTAGACGTGAAAATAGTTTTCTTTAGAGGGAGGAGAGCGGAATCGTAACTCAGTTCTAGTTGCTGTAATTATAGTACCGTAGTAAGGCTGCATAAAAAGGGAAATAACAGAAAATACATAGGAGAAAAACCAACAGTTCGGATGGTGAAGTTGCCATATGTCCAAGCCTTGAAAATTTTTTTGCTTCATCCCTCAGGCCAAGCAATCCACAGATAACGTGCTTTTATCTTATTACATCGCTCTAAAAGTACCTATTATATTCGCAGCATCTATGAAATTGGTAGAGAGGATAATGAGTGAGCGGGTCTGGTGTTGGCTTGAAGGTTGGTTAAGGACGGAGTGGTACTTTGGCATAGGTATTATCCAGTTGAGTTGGGCCAGGGCTAACTGGAGCTGGGCTTTCCGAGGTGAGTCAGGGTCATTGGTCCTAGACTTCACTGTGTCGAGAAGAGAGAGACTTGAACGAAGCTGGTTATTGTCTACCGGTAGTGTAAATAAGAATATACTATTCTAAGATGATGAAGCAGGACGAGCTTAAAACTAGTTGAGAGAGACCTTTTACGGCCGAGAAAGTAGAACCTGAGAGAGAACAGCAGCGATGAGTACCGTTGTGATGATAGGAGCAGGGATGGGGCTGAGGGAGAGTGAGATGATGGGGACTTGGTTAAGGTAGGAAGCAGGACTGAGGTAAAGAACTGATAGGACACAGAGAACAAAGTCTGTGTTGGGGGATCTGCGTTAGGATGTAAAGGGTGGGTTACAGAGTGAGAGAAGCAACACTGAGGAAGTACTGTATGTAGCAGGGACTGTATAAACTCTCCTAAATTTAAGATGTAGTTATGATCATTTGTACCTACGTTTGTCTCCACCCACGCATCAGTTAGCCAACACACAACCATAACAGTGTGAATTTTAAAGTGACAAAATGCGAAAAACGAAGTGATCTGTGATAATAGTTAACCGTTATGGAGACTTGTCATTAAAAACTAATTAGCATCGTTTATAAATATGATCCCATGGTTTGTTGGATTGGGGGAATAGGGGGGTTGTCGTTGCATGGAGAGAGAGAGAGAGAGAGAGAGAGAGAGAGAGAGAGAGGGGGGGGGGCCTGATCAGCTGTCTCACTGCCCTCTATTATCACTGACAAATGAACGGTAATTAAGGCCTTTACCCCTCCGTTTGATGTGATTGCAGGGTAGCGAAGTGTAAGTGTTGATTCCTTGCGTCTGTCGCCCCGTAAATACAAAGGTGTAGGTGTGGTAGTGTGGCCTGGCGTGTGCTTATCAGGCCAGACCAGACACTCCGCCATTAACCTGTACCGCCACAATTTTTCCTCAGATGTGCGTGTCATGTGTTTCCTTTCAAAGCATGTGTGTGTGTCGGCCAACCCCTTTTGAACATAATTTGTGTCTGTAAACTACTTCTGAGCATAATTTGTGTCTGTAAACCCCCCTTTTGAGCGTAATTTGTGTCGGTAAACCCCCCTTTTGAGCGTAATTTGTCTGTAAACCCCCCTTTTGAGCGTAATTTGTGTCGGTAAACCCCCTTTGAGCATAATTTGTGTCTGTAAAAACCTTTTGAGCATAATTTGTGTCGGTAAACCCCTTTTGAGCATAATATGCGTGTCTGTAAACCCATTTTGAACATAATTTTTGCGTCTGTAAATCCCCCTTTGAGCGTAATTTGTGTCTGTAAACCCCCTTTGAGCATAATTTGTTTGTCTGTAAACCCGTTTTGAGCATAATTTGTGTGTCAGGAAGCGCCCTTTTGAGCATATTATGTTTGTCTGTAAACCCTTTTGAGAATAAATTGGGTGTCTATAAAAAAAATAATAAAAAAAAAGGATATCAGTGGGTAGTTTGAAAAAAAAAATAATAATAATAAAACGCTAAGGAAGAGGTGCTAGGGAGCTTCCTTAATCATCGAGGATACGAACCCTGGACCCCCCAAGACTTACTGCTAAAAATTGCGGTGTTTCCTTCACGGTGGCTCGCTTCCCATGACCCATAAATCTGCGCTAAGTGGGAGGTAAATGGACGGCCGCCTTGGTTTGGCTTTCCCTCCTGTAGGCCACGGCTTCTCCACACAGCCCATAGAATAAGAGACAGGACCACTTTTCCATCCTGGGGTTTACTTTGACTGTTGAAAATGAAGCCAGACAACTTTTTCAACTTGGGGTTTATATTGACACTGTAAAAAGAAAAAGAAAAAAAAAACGAGAGAGAGAGAGAGAGAGAGAGAGAGAAAGAGAGAGAGAGAGAGAGAGAGAGAGAGAGAGAGAGAGAGAGAGAGAGAGAGAGAGAGAGAGAGAGAGATTATCCATTTGAGGATTATGTTGACACCATCTAGATAAAGGAGGCAGAACAGCTTTTCCATTTGGGTCTTTGTTTGAAATCTTCAAAGAATCGTGGTAATTTTTCGGTAAAATTTGACACCCTGGAAAAAAAAAAAAAAAAAAAAAAAATAGGGCCGGACAACTTTTCCATTTTGTGTTAGTTTGACATCCTGTGGTAAAAAAAAGAAAGAAAGAAAAAAAAAAACCTGGAAAACATCTCCATTTTCGGTTTGTTTTTAGTGTGCTCGCGAATGGTGACTATGAACATGTATTTTTAATGAAACCGCTGAAGAAATCATCATACTGTAACCTCCACTACAGGATGTTTATAATTCTTCCTAACCAGTATTTTACGATAAAAACCCGTAACAGTTAACTGTTATCTCAGATCGCGGGAGAGGGTCGCCTTCACGTGGTGGCACCGATATGACGGGGCCTTGTAGCTGCCCAGCTATACAAAACGTACGTCAGTTCCCTCCTCATCCCCTGAAAGGAGGATGGTGGACTGCATGAAAAGGGCAACTTTGGCTTGCAGTCCACTAGGTTCACGTCAAGATGAACATGGGATTGCAACTACAGTTACTACTGCTGCAGATTGTTTTGTTAGCTGTATAAATGAAGACAAACGTATACACAATCAATCTTTTATACAGTTTAACTTTAGGAGAGTTTATATGCGGTGACTTCATTGTTAGGTGTTTGGTAACAGTATGAGCAAAGACAAATACATAAGCAGTCTAATACACATCTCAAGCATCGGAGACTTTATGCATACGTCCCCAGATTCTCGAACATTTAGGAACCCGTCGGAGGGGACAGAGGATCCAGTGGCGTGCAAGGCCTCACGCTCCCCCACACCCAGGAGGTAAACATAAGATTCCCCTCACCCCTTCCTCGTCACCAAAACAACACACTACATATTATATTCACTGCAGGGATTGCTCATGTTTGCACCATCACGTTTTGTACGCCACCATATGTATGCTTTATATGTGTGTGTGTGTGTGTGTGTGTGTGTGTGTGTGTGTGTGTGTGTTGCTGAAATTGTCTGAGGGAAGTTAATCATACAGCACCAGACCCATCCAAGGTAACATATAGTCCGTTACTTTTGTTAATGTACGTAACCTGAAATGTTACTGCGGCCAGCGCGCGCGCGCGCACACACACACGCGCACACACACACACACACACACACACACACACACACACACACACACACACACACACACACACACACACACACACACACCTGTTTTGGTCAGGACTCACGTGATCTGATCCCATAAGGTAGCCTGGTGATTGCCTGACACGCTTCTCCCTCCCAAATATATGATTTTTGTTTGTAGTGGATCCTTCATGGTTGGCTCTAATAAGACTTTCACTGCGATGGCATGTTTTTTCTTTTATTCAGTCCACCACCAGACGATTTTATTGAAATTAGAATCTGTACTTGGTAGTGGTGGGTGGGGTGTATTTTCCAACCCTTCTGATTCCAAAGGTGTCCCTTAATAGAACCGTCTGGTGGTAACATGAATAAAGGAAGAGAGAGAGAGAGAGAGAGAGAGAGAGAGAGAGAGAGAGACCTCACCTGCATTGAGCCCTGCAACATTCCACGTCCTCGCCTATGTTTACTCTGGGTCTCATGTCGTTTTATTCTTCGTCGGGCTCTTTGAGGCGCTCGTGACCCCGCGAACGACACCGACATGCCATTACTGAGGGACGAGGGGCGTGAGGTGGGATGCAGGTGCGTATTGATAGGGAAGGGTTTTGTGAGTTGTCGCCTCCGTCATAAATGTTTCGAGTGTGTGTGTGTGTGTGTGTGTGTGTGTGTGTGTGTGTGTGTGTGTGTGTGTGTGTGCTTAATATGTTCATGGAAGTATCAGAAGCTCTATTAATTTTTCCTCTCTAAAAAACTTACTTACTACTCTGCTTTTACTCTAACTTGGCCTCACGTGTAACAGTTGAGTAACAATTAAATATGACACTATCATGAAGTGCTATGGAAAGGATGAAGAGCCGTATTATTATCTTTTTCCTCCAATGACTTACGTGAAATTAGCTGCAGTTGGACGTAAATTTGGACTGGGTTAAGGTAAAATGGGTATAGTACATATTATTTTACGCCAGATGATTTTGTTCTACCTTAGAGAAACCTTTGGTAGTGCAGTGGTTAAGGGGAGAAAGTTTGAATGCTTACCCACATACTGTTTTCTCTCTCTCTCTCTCTCTCTCTTTCTCTCAAGTTTTAGCGCAGACCGGGTGTTTTTCTTTCAGGCTAATGAGTGGACAGGGTGTGCTAATGCTGCACTAACCAGAGGTGTTTGTATGCGCGTTAAGTACAGGGATGTGTGTGTGTGTGCTAATCAAAGGTGTTTGTATCTTATACGTGCTAAAGACAGGGGTCTCTGTGTATATACATGCTAAAAAGTCTGCTAGGTTCGTTATAAAGCCAGAGTTAGAGGTCGTATATAGCAAGAGTTAGATGTCATTATTACCTGCCTTTCCCCGCGGCGCTACGGTGCAAAATGCCAGAAAACTGCACGTCCGGCATGATCACAGGGAAGGACGGGACAGTTACGCTCGCTTTGGGGACACGCCCGTTATAATTACATCACATTTTGTATGAATTAATGCATGCAGGCAATTTTTCTTTCAGCCGGGGATTAATAAACTGGCCGCTTCGGTAATTCTGGGAAAACTGCATCCAAAACTTCGGGCTAAAAGGGATGACACGGGTCCGAAAAAAAAAGAAAAATCCTCGTATAAAAGTGCTGAAAAATATATCGTTTGAAGACTTTGAGGATCGACTAATGAGTTATTTTTTTTTTGGGGGGAGGGGGGTGTAGATAAATTACGCACCACGAAATATAACAGTTTCCATCCTCATTACTGTTTTTCAAAATGCTATACGGCGCCGACTAGCTAAGGTCGGGAAAATGATGGAGATGTGTATTTCGGCGTTCTTTGATTATAGCGACTTTGGTGGAGGGTGGGAGGGATGGTGATGGAAGGGAGAGTGAGAAGGGTGAGGCTGGGAGGGGTGGTGATGGAAGGGAGAGTGAGAAGGGTGAGGCTGGGAGGGGTGGTGATGGAAGGGAGAGTGAGAAGGGTGAGGCTGGGAGGGGTGGTGATGGAAGGGAGAGTGAGAAGGGGTGAGGATGTAAGGGTTATAATAGAAGGGAGAGAGAGACAATGGTTGAAGGTGGGAGGGTTATGTTGGAAGGGAGAGTGGGAAGGAGGGGTTGGGGGATGGACTGGTTATGATGGAAGGGAGAGTGAGAATGAGGGGGTGAGGGTTGGACGGGTTATAATGGAAGGGAGTGTGAGCAGAGGGGAAAAGAGGTGGGGGAGGAGGAAGAGATGTGGAGGGTGAGGAGAGTGTGAGGTTATTATGGTAGGAGATGGAGTGAGAGATGGAAAAGGAAGGAAGAGTATGAGGTTAAAATGGTAAGGGCAGGGGGAGGAAAAAGGAGAGAGAGAGAGAGAGAGAGAGAGAGAGAGAGAGAGAGAGAGAGAGAGAGAGAGGTGGATGGGGAAAAAATAGAATATGAGAATACAGACTACAGAGCGGCAAAGTGCAACCAGATGAGTGACACAAAGAGTAATCCACCTTCATTATTAATCCACAGTGCCATTAAAAACATGACAATTCGCGAAACATCACACAGGGAGTAGATGAGCGCTTCAAACACGAGTATGCTTTTATTTATTCCGACGCGGTGCTGTACGCATAAAACGAGCCCAGTGTTCCTGTGATTGCCCTGACAAACATGCAAATCTTTTGAAGTCTTGGATGCATTTAGTTCCCAGCGGTACATAAGCATACACGAACTGGCATAGATAAATGTACACCTGCTTTGTTTTTATCTCTCGTATATACTCACCCACGCGGCAGCTATGTCTCGCTTTATTGGACAAACTCGTGTACACACACACACACACACACACACACACACACACACACACACACACACACACACACACACACACACACACACACACACACACACACACACACACACACACACACACACCATATTTCCGTTTGCCTATCCCCCTCCCCCCCACTCTTTTTCTCTCCATAAATCCCGGGGCAGTTCTTTGCAGGAGGTGGTGTGTATGAGTGTGTATAATCCTCCCTGCAAACTTTAGCCCCGACCAACCCCGCTGCATACAACACCTCCCCCACCACTCAGCAGACTCCCCAAATCCCTTTCCGGAGTATTTACATTCCGGGGCAAATGTGTTCGTGGGATTATTTTCTCCTTATGGCGTAACGAAGCACCGTCGTAATGTTTCCACGACGCCGAGAAGAGCTTTCAGTTTGTACCTATGTGTGGGTTCAGAATGGGTATCGTAAAGGAGAGAGATGGCATGGTTTTATGCAGTGTTGTTTTGGTAATAGCGCCTGCGTTACGTTACCAAGGATGATAAACAAGGGACACCTTTCGTTAAATTATTCGCAGTAAAATTTCCTTGACTATGAGGGTTTTGATTCTCTCTCTCTCTCTCTCTCTCTCTCTCTCTCGTAAAACGGAGGAGATGGTAAACTTGTGGTGTGTTATCTTGTTACTTAATGAACTGCCTGTTGGATATGAAAATACGTAGGAGGCAGTGGATTTTTTTTTTTTACACTCGAGGTTTGTAAATTCCTCAGTCATGAAAAATAAGAAAATATATATTGGGGAAAAAATCAGGCGTTATATGCAGTAACCTACTTTTTATCACATCTGCATGAAAACCAATTATTGAAGTGATAGTCGGCTATATTGTGGAAGACCAAACGTCCACACGCCTGTTTACACACACACACACACACACACACACACACACACACACACACACACACACACACACACACACACACACACACACACACACACACACACACACACACACACACACACACACACGCACACACACACAGGTTTATTATGATAGCGGCGCCTGTGTGGGTACGTCTTGCATTGCCTGTAATATCGGATTCTGATGATGGCGGAGCGAAGGTGAGGGTTGATTTGCCTTGTTTTTCTCGCCCGTGTCTTTCTCTCCATTTTGTATTTTTGTCTCTCCAGATTTTGGTGTCCGTATACTTTTTCTTTTTCCAGCTTTCAGACTTCATGTATATTTCTTTTTCTTTTTCGACTGCTGTGATTTTCTTATTTCAGCATTTTTTTTTTTTTTTTTTTTGCTCCATGTCTGTCTTTTAACTCTCCTTGCGTCTTCATTTTGCATTTCTTTTCCTTTTGCGTTACTCTTCGTGGTTGTATTATTGTTTTGCACTCCTGTTCGTCTTTCCACCAGTAGGTCAACATCTTTCTTCTACTCGAAAGTCAACAAGAAAAACTCACCTCATTAAAACTTGCCATCGGTTTTTCCCCCCCTCTCGTTTAGCGCATTATTGTTCTCGCTTCCCATCTCCTCGCTCTTTAGTGTTTTTTTTTTTTTTTTCCGCAGGGGTTGTGATGATCCGTTTAATAGCTTACCTTTCTCTCCGAATGTGCGAGTTATGCCGTGAAAACTGGAGTGTCGGTGTTAACGGCCTAAATATTGCCATGAGGAAGATGTTTATTTAGAGTTTTGTTAAAGGTTTCCTGATGTTTAAGTTTCGAGGGTGTTAATGGCTAAGAGAGGCCAGAGTGTATGCTGCTGAATGGGTTAGAGTACTGCGGGGATATATAAAAGGACTTGGTATATTGAGGGAGGTTGAGTTTGGTTAAGGCTTGCCAGATTGGTGGGGGCCATGTATGATGGAGGAAGTAGAACGAAACCAGTAAGGACATACTGAGAGGAAAGCGAAACAGACTGGATAATACTGAGAGGGGCAGTGCAGTGAAAGGCAAAGCAGGGAGAAATGTGGCACGGTGTGTTGGGGCAAGGCGAGGCAATATATACGAGGGTTTTTATTTGGAAAGAACGGAATTTTGGGCAGATCCATGAGTAGTGCGAAAAGGTTTTTAGTTTAGCAGGCGTAGTATTTTGATAGGGCATGCTGAGGTATGGCAGGTTAGATTTTCAAAATTGGGCGGAGCAGGTCGGGGCGAGGGTTATGTATAGGGTAGTTTTGTAAGAGGGAGTGGACGGATGATATAAGGTAAGTGGTCGTTTAGGCTGGGCGGGGCTGAGCTGGGCTGGTTGGTTGAGGTGAGGCTGGGTGGGGTTGACGGATGGGATTGCAAGGCTGGATTGTGATGGCAAAGACAGGTTTGGGAGTAGTGCACTTTGCCCAGCTCGCCACCGGCGGGATTCAGTCGCCCTTTACCCTCTATTTATGCTGCACCACAAAAAATAAACCAGCTCCTCTAGCTTGACGACCTAGGCTTCAGTAGTTAATTTTAAATCTGTGTAATATCATGGACAGAGTGTGTGTGTGGGGGGGGGGGGCTAGCTGGCGCCTGGCTTGCTTCCAATAAAGTGCAATCTTTCCCGGTGCTGGTCGACATGAAAGGACCTGGCGTGTTTTGGGAGTTGGATTTTGGGCAGTGCTGGATGTTACGGGGCGAGCTAACTAAGAGGAATGGGTATTGGGAGGACAGAAATGGGAGAGTGCAGTATGGAAGGGCGGAGAGGGGTGGAGAGGGGCGGTGGGGTGTGGTGGGGCGGAGCAGAGAGGGGTGGGGCTGACTAGCATGGGACAGCAAAGGCAGGTTCGTTTGGGCAAGTCGACGAGAAAGGGCAGTGCGGTGACGGAGGAGGGGAGGGAGGGGGAGAGAATGCAGTGGGTGAAGGGTGAACGGGGGAGGAGAGAGGTGGGTGGGTGCAAAAGGTGGCCGATTGGAGGAGGGTGTTGGATGGGTATAAAGGGTTGAAGAGAGGAGGAGGGGAGACTAGGTGGATATAAAGGGTTGAAGGGAGAAAGAGCGGGTGTAGGTGGGTGCAAAAGGGTTGAAGGGAGAGGAGTGGGAGCGTGGGTGCAAATGTTTGAAGAGAGGAGGAGGGGGATAGGATGTTGTGGGTAAAGGGTTGAGGGGAGGAGGAGGAGGGGGGTGTGGATGGGTGCAAAGGGCTGAAGGGAGAAAGAAGAGGGGGAGGGACTAAAGGATAAGGGAGGAGGAGGGGGTGAGGGTGGGTGCAAAGGTTGAAGGGAGGAGGAGGGGGGTGTGGGTGGGCAGGATGGTTTGGCTTTGTGTTCCTCTCGTCACGATCTCTCCAGTCGGTGGTATACTCTTCCCTGCCCCGCCTTGCCTCGCTGGACCTATCTTTTGTATTTCTGTCCTTTTGTGGCGTTTTACTGGTATCTCTCGTTCAGTTTCAAGTCCCCGCCCCTCATCAGTGAATTCCTTTTGTGTATCATGTTTCTTTGTGTTTCACTTCTCTGCATTGCTTACAATCATCAGCAGTGCCCATACGTTTTATTTACCTGTTCAGTTTCTTGCTTAGTGTGGTTATATCTGATACCTACCTTCTGGATTTACATTTACATTTTATAGTATGGACAGCTGGTTTGGTCACTCCTTACTTCAGCTAATCAGTCAGCCAGGTCTTGCTTTAGTCGAAAATATATTATCCCCTGTCAGCCAAACAGGTATTCACATATCCACCTGTTGTGCAATTTAGCAGGTCATGCCAGCGATAGTCTTACAGTTTCTCATTATCTTGAGAGGTTTTGTGAGCAGCACTGAAAGCAAAAGAGGTCTAGCTGTCCGTGATTTCCAGCAGTCTACGAAGATATTTAATACAGACTACAGCAATGTGATACCATATTGCTCATTTAAATTTGAGGCCCCCCCCCCTCTGTCTGTCTGTCTGTCTGTCTGCCTGCCTCTCTCTCTCTCTCTCTCTCTCTCTCTCTCTCTCTCTCTCTCTCTCTCTCTCTCTCTCTCTCTCTCTCTCACACACACACACACACACACACACACACACACACACACACACACACACACACACACACACACACACACACACACACACACACACACACACACACACACACACACACACACACACACACACACACACACACACACACACTGTCAATCAAGGTGCAGGAAAATCTGTGTGAGGGGAAATGAATCTGACATGACCCCACCTTAGAAGGCAGGACACGCCCCGGGTGGCCAGTGGCCCGTGCTGTCTTGTGCTCTATTGTCTTCTTGCACTCTCTCGCTCTCTTTCTTTCTTTCTCGTCCTACTTTCTTCGCCTTCCTTCTCTTCCTTCTCGCTCTCTCTTTCTTATTCTTTTTCCCTTGCTTTCTTTCTCTTCCCTTTCGCTCGCTTTCTGTTTTTTTTTTCTTTCCCACCGTCCTCTCCTCGCTCTCATTTTCTGCCTTCCCACTCGCTTTCTTTCTGTCTCGCCCTTCTTCCCTTGTCCACTTCTTCCTTCTCACCCTCGCTCCCTCTCTTTCTGTCTCACCCGCCTTTACTCGTCAACTTTCTCTTCCTGCTTCCCTCATCCCCTTTCTCCTGCTTTCACGTAGGCTTTTTCTCAGCGTATAGGCTTTCGTTTCTTCTTTTTTTTATTTCTTTTTTTCTCTTTCGTCCACGACCTCTCGTTCCCCAACTATTCCTCCTCATCTCACGCTGTCATTTCCTTGTTCGTCGAGTCTCTCTCTCTCTCTCTCTCTCTCTCTCTCTCCCCACCATTACTATCTCACTCAACCTTCATAATATTTCAAACTTTTTCTTGTTGTAATTTTCCCACTAGTTACTATATTCTCTTCATCCTGCCACTCTCTCCAATGCTCTCGTGTTTTTCCTTTTTGGATCCTATTACTTCATTGTTGCTTGGTCTTTCCTCACTTTTGCTCTCATTTCTCACTTTCTCTCGCTGTTACTCCGCTCTTGCTGGCAATTTTTTCACTCTTGCTTGCTCTTTCATCATCGTCTCTTGCACTTTCCCTCATCTGTGCTTTTCTTCCTTGGCCTCCAATCGCTTTATCATCATATTGCCTTTCTCTTCCCTTGCTATGTTTGTTTTCTTTCTTGCTCTTTTCGCACCCTTACTTTCTCTTCCCACACTCTTGCTTGCTCCTTTCCTTCCTCTGCTTGACGTCTCTTACTCTCTTAATCATTTCTTGTCCTTACTTCTAACATTCCTCTACATCTATTTCTCTTTCCTCAGCTTCTCTTACTCCTTTCTCACTTCTTTTCTTCCTTGGCATCTGCACATTTTTGGCCATCGATTTGTGTGTGTGTGTGTGTGTGTGTGTGTGTGTGTGTGTGTGTGTGTGTGTGTGTGTGTGGTTCAGTCTTTGTTTCAGTCCTCGTTTCCAGTTTTACGTCACATATCACTTTATGTCTCTCAGTTTCTTCATCGTTTTCTTTCTCTTATTCTTGCTGTCTCCAAGGGATTTTATCTAGCTTAGGGAAGAATTTTCGGACTGGAAGGGTGTGGTGTACCCTTCATTAGCTTCTTTATTCTTTCTGCGGCCCCCACAGGGGCGTCCAATTTCAGCCTGTGCCCATGACTGTATCAGCCACTCATACACCGAGTCACTGTACGATTTTGAAGGATGAAGTATGGCAAGTTGCAGCGGTAGAGTTTCATGAGCGTTACACTTACGGGCGTCGTGTTGAGGGTTGGGAGGTATTGATGGTGTATGTGGTGTGCGTCTGGGGTGTCTCCGAAGACAAAAGACACTTTTTGGGATATGTTGGGGTGGTGGATATGGTTAGGGTGGGTGGGACTGTCAAATGTGTCCTTTGTCTTTTCCATATACTTTCTTTTCTATCCCAGCCACTGCATCACTCTCACTCCTCAGTCTCTCTCAGTTTTCATTGCATGCACTCCTCTGACTCCCTCGCCACTCTCCTTGTCATCTCTCCTCTCCTCATCTGCTATCCCTGTTTTTTTTGTTTTTTTTCCTCGCCTCCTCTCTCCTCTCCCCTTACTTTTTTTTTTTAATTCACACATTTTATGCCATTTTTTTATTCCATTCTGTTTCTTTCTTGGCCAGCGTTTTTTTTTTTTTTTAAGTCCTTCGTTATTTCTTTTCATCTACATTTACATTTTTCTTCTCCAAGTCTCTGTCCGTCCCCCTCACTGCCTTTTTATTTTTCTTTTTACACAATTTGCATCCTTTTGTGTTCCAGGCCTTTTCTTATATTCCTTGATTTTGACTCGTGTCGTACCTTCGCCGTGTCTCACTTTTTCTTTCCGATATTCTGAGTGTCATCATTTTTCTTCAGTCTGGCTTTCAGTTTGGCTTCTGTGATGTAGTGTATCCTGATCCTTTGTTCCTTTCAATGTAGTCTGCTCTCAGTCATTTGGAGTAGCATTTTTGCATGAGAGAGAGAGAGAGAGAGAGAGAGAGAGAGAGAGAGAGAGAGAATGCCGATGATTTTGATTGCGAGGCTGAACCAAGATTCCGAATGTTTGAATGGTGTGCGAATGATGTGTGTGATGCACTTCACTGGCTATGCTGTTTGATAGATCCCCCACTGTTATGCTTTCTCTTTGTTTTGTGGAGTCTGCCCCACTTCATTCCTGTGTGTACGTTTCTGCCTGCCACTCATGCATTCAAACCTTTACATGATTATTTAAGGAAGTATAAGCTACCAATATAAAGAAAGTAGATACGGACAGGAGTAAAATGAAATAGTAAAATTAAAAAAAGAGGACCTCCCGTCTTAACCACTTATTTACAAAAAAATAAATAAATAAATAAATAAAAACTAAAGGGTTACTGTAGGTGCCCTTTAGTAAACTCCCCTGTTGGCGTTGAACTGCCTGGCTATTGATTTAACCCCGTTGCAAAACCTAGGAAGAAATGTACTAGAAATAATTATGTATAAATACCTTAGTTTAGTGATGGGTATCTCGAGATCTCGCTGTGATAGATTAGGATTGAGATTATTGAAGATGAGTTTACCTTTACATATTTTTACATACCTGCCAGTGCATTTTTCCCTCTTTTCATGCCAGGCTGTCCCTCTGTATTTGCGTCTTTATTTTTAACTGTTGATACTGTTCCTTGTTATTTGCTAATATAGTTTGCTGCTCTCGATACTAGGTCTCTGAATTTTCTTGTGTTTAGCTCATATTATTTCTCTGTCGCTAGTGTACTTTGACCTATTCTCAGTATATTCTTCTTTCATTGCTCATATACTTTTTACCTTTCGCACTAAGTCCATATATTTTCCCACATCATACTGCTTCTTTTCATGCAGCGCCATCCCTCTGTACTTTCTAGAACATATTACAGTACCGTACCCACTTTTTTTTTTCCTCTCATTCAGTACGCTTCAGTATCCCCAAGAGAGTACTTTCCTCAAAAAATGCTGGCGTGATTTTAAAGTCAGATGAAGGTGAAGTGTGGAGGGCCTCGATTCACAGACAAGATCGAGGCGAGGAGGGCCGAGTTGATTGAGGCGGACATCGTATATATCAGGCGGAATTTAAGTCGGGGTGAACGTTAATCAAACAGACACCGAATCCATCCAGATCTCTTTGGAAGGTGGCGAGGGCAAGGAGGTGGAAGCTTGGGAGGGAACAGGTAAGCTGGAGTAGGGGTGGGAGGATTGGAGGGAATAGGTAGGACGGAGTAAGGGTGGAAGGGTAGGAGGGAGTAGGTTGGATGGAGTAGGGAGGTTAGAGGGTTAGGTAGGAAGGATAGGTGTATGGCTAAAGGAGGGTGGAGTGGGGAACATGGAGGGTTAGGTAGGGAGGGTGGATGAAATGAGGAGGACGGAGTTGGGAGGATGGAGGGTTAGGCAGAAAGGGTAAATGGATGGTGTAAGGATGAAGTAAACAGAACAAGGTGGAGAGGGTGGAGTTTAGGGAAGATAGAGTAGGGGGAATTAAGTGGGGAGAACAGGAAGAATGGAGAGAGTAGGGGTGGAGTAGGAAGGATGGACTGTTACGAAGGAAGGCTATGAGGTTAGATGATAAGATAAACAGTAGGTCTGATGATAGGCGGGAAGAACGAATTTATTAAGAAAGGATTGAGGATAATGGGAGAGAAAGATAGGCTAGTTAGAGAAAGCAAGGGGAGAGTGGGAAGGATAGAGGGTTAAGTAAGAGTAAGGAATTGAGAGTTGAGACGGAATGGTTGATAGTCTTAAGGATGGGTGGGTAGGTTAGGCAGCGATGCAGTGTTGGGGAGTTTGTAGTAGGATAAATAATGTTGGAGTGCGGATTTTTTATGCAGAAGAGAAAGAACCCTGGAATTAAGGTCCGCAAAACTCTCTCCTAATTAAGTTGAACATGAAAGGAAGTCAAAATCAAGGTTCCGCTTCTCGAGATGCCTTGAGTAAGTGGATTTAAATGACTGAATATTATAGCAGTGGGAAAAACTAGTCCTGTAGATTATAGACACACTTGTGGTAGTTGTTAGAGGGTGAGTTTGGTAGGGAGGATAGAATACGGAGAAACAGACAGGGAGAAAGAATGAGTAGAGGATGAGGTGAGACAGATGGGAGAACTGAACAAGGAAGTGGAGATGGAGCGGGTTGGAGGGTCGTTGATTTGATTGGCGGTCGTGGTAATGGTTAGAGGGTAGATTTGCCAAGTAGAGAAGATAGAATAATGGGGGATAGGTGGGAGTAGGAATGAGTAGAGGACGAGGTAAGACAGATGGGAAGACTGAACAAGGAAGTGGGGAGGGAGCGGATTGGAGGATCGTTGATATGGTTGACAGATTGGTGGACTGGGTAGGGTACGTTGGTGGAGGCAGTGCGACGTGGCTGGCAGGGATAAAATATTGTGCTTAATGGATGACAGGGCGGCAGGCGTTGGTTAAATTGTAAGACGTGATACCAAATGAAAAATGAAGGAAAGATGATGAATGAAGTGGACGCCAGGATGGAGGATGACGCACTGTGTCGTAAATGATAAGATATATACATCAGAGACAGATTTGGAACGGAGGAAAAAGGGAGGGGGATTGATTGAATGAGATCTGGTTAGTGGAAATCAGTGTAGTGTTGGTACCAAGGTGGAGGATGTATTAACAATGGAAGTTATAACATTAGGAACTAGAAATCACTCAGAGAGCGCATACCTCCGCCAATGCCATTGCCTTTAAAAAAGATTCGGTTCCGGATTCGCGGGGATAGGATCCGGATCCGGATCTGCCCCCAAATGTAGTCAGTCTTTCTTAGCCTAAGGCCCACGGTTCTACAAAATTTCATTGAAATTCATTGAGAACTTTTGGAGATATTGTGTGGGATACTCCGGATCCGAATCCGGATCCGCCCCCAAATTTAATTATTTCTTCCTTGACCCATGGCCCACCATTCCACAAAATTTCGTTGATATTCATTGAGAACTTTTGGTGATATTGTCTGGACAAACAGACAGACAAACAGACAAACGTAGGGGAATACATAACCTCCTCCAACTTCGTTGGCGGAGGAAAAGCAATAGTGAAGTAAAGGGTAGACTTGATTAATGAAACCTTAGAAAATCTGAAGCTGCGAGAGAGAATAAAAAAGAGAGAAGAGAGAAAAAATTAAGACTGTGAAGGTAGAGGATTGAACAGGCTTAAAGTTGGGGATAAATTTTTAAGAGCATGGAGGTTGATATGTAATGAGTCTAGAGCTTTGGAAAAATTTGAAGGTATAGTATGTGTAAGGAAGGATGGCAGAGGGTGGAGAGCGGGTGAGCTTCAACAGGTTCGCGATGTGCTGAGTCAGGAAATTCAACTCAGCCCAGGTCTCGGTATTATGATAATGTTTTCCTTGTCGGTCAGAAGAATGGCTCGACCCCAACGTCAGGCACACCACCACGACTGCACAATCCAACCCACTACACCACCCAGCCCACCATATGAAAGCCACTACGCTGAACCCACGGTACTCATCCCACTGCATCAAACCCACTGTACCCAACCTAGTGCCCCAACACACTTATCCAACCCACTGCACCCAATCCACTGCACCCAACCCACTGCACCTAGTCCGCTGCACGGAATCACTGCATCTAATCCAGCTGTTCATCCTTTACACTGCGTTCACTCCACTTGATTCTTCCTACTGCATCCACCAGTACAATCATCTCACAGCATCCACCCCACTGCAGCCACCCCACAACATCCACCCACTCTTCCACCCACATGCAGCGTTCCTCCACTGTAATTGCGTTAAAGAACCATACTCTTCAACTGGCCAATGTAGTCATCTCAGAGTACATCCACAACAATCATTCCGTTGTAAGTGGGGCTCTGAAACCACCTATTGCAGCTGTCGACTATAATCTCCTCTCTCAGTGTTTTCCTACATCACTTACTTTCCTCAGGCAGACAGCAGTCATTTACCAATCTTTGTTTCCAAATTTACTTACACTTTACAGAAATATGCTCGAAGATCCCAGTACACCTAGCCTCAAACACTATCATTTGCTGCCACCCATCCCGGCCACTCACCCATTACTCTTTGATAGATTCACCTCAGCCACCTGATATTTACAGTCATGAGGTACACTGCAACCACCTGATGATACCAAACATGCGGTACACTACAACCACCTGATATTTCCAAACATGCGGTACATTACAATCACTTGATATTGCCAAGCATGCGGTACACTACAACCACTTGATATTACGAAGCATGCGGTAAACTACAACCATTTGATATTACCAAGCATGCAGTACACTACAACCACCTGAAATTACCAAGCATGCGATACAATACAACCACCTGATATTACAAAGCATGCGGTACGCTGCAACCACTTGATATTACCAAGCATGCAGTACACTACAACCACCTGATATTACCATGCACGCGATACAAGATAACTGCCTGACATTATTAAGCAGACAGCACACTACAGGCCCATACTACCACCAACCCAAGCTCCTAAGAAAGCCTTCCTCCACAGTTCCTCATGACGAGTTCGCATCAAAATCGTATCAATCACTACAGCCACCCACCGTAATCTCCTGTAATTTTAATTCATTAGTTCTCACCACAGCCTCACACTTTTTAAGCTTGCAACCCGCCACACCTACCTTCCACAGCCCCCATCACGCCCTTCTTTTTGCAATCCGTCATCATAATCGTAACGCAGAAACATGCAACCCACTGCAACCATCTTCCACGATCAAAGCTTTCCTTTACAATCTCACAATCTCACACCACACCACGGCACCATAACCCATCACCACACCAACCTTCCATAATCGCCACATCACAATCACCTCCTCAACACCCAACCATTGCCACAACTACCCACTGCTATCACCCCCCTCACCTCCTCCCAGAGTAGGTAAAAAGTGAGCTAAGTATGATTAATTTGGTGATCGAATTGTAAAAAAAGTGGTGTAACAGGATGACTGGGCCAGGGTATTGTGTGTGTGTGTGTGTGTGTGTGTGTGTGTGTGTGAGAGAGAGAGAGAGAGAGAGAGAGAGAGAGAGAGGTCAGTTCTAGAGTTACGGTGACTGACTCCTGGAAGCCTCTGTTGGTGGGGAAGGGAAAAGGTTACGTAATCGGAGTAGTGTGGTAGCTTTCCTGGCCTGGGTTTTTGAGAAGAGGTATTTTGTGTCGATGGAAGAGAAAAATACGAATGTGGGGGAGGGAGGGAGAGAGAGAGAGAGAGAGAGAGAGAGAGAGAGAGAAGTAGCTTGAACTAAGTGATGGGGACAGTTCAAAGAGTGGAAACTAAAAGAAAAACTCCAGAAACTGAAAACAAGCAAGGAAAATACTGGAACCGACCGACTCGAAAAATAATTAGTCTTAAATTTTAGAAAGGAAAGTTATACAAGCTTTATAATTCCCTTACTATTACTCCTGTTAATTATCTCATTATTATTCTTATTAATTTGTGTCTAGGCGGATATGGCACTTTCAGATCCTACCTTTAAACTCCCATCCACTTTGGCATTTTAAGACACAGTGTTTATATTGTGTTCACTTTAACTTGGCCTAAAATTGACCCCTCCCCCTCTCTCTCTCTCTCGAAAAAAAAAAGCGAAAAAAGGAGGGAAGAAAAGAGAAAAATAGGGAGAGAATATTGGCCCCCGGTAACTGGTGCTGTTGTGGGTGACGTAACGACCGTAAAAATAGGGACATTGAATTAGCGAGCGTCGGCGTGAATTGGCGATGGTGACGTAGGGTGATGGAGGCTGGGGTAATGCACGTGCTCCCCCCTCCCCCATGACGGTAATGAACAAAGTTGAATTACCTGGGCCTTGTTAATGGACTGCCGAGGATAACGACTGGCTACCTCTATTCCCCTCTCTCTCCCCCTTCTCTCTCTCCCCCTCTCTTCTTCCTCCTTTCTCCCTCTCTTTTCTGTCCCCTCTCTACCCCTCTTTTCTGTCCCCTGTCTTCCCGTTTCCTTTCTCCCACTTCTCTTTCCCCTCCTTTCGCTCCCCTTCTCCTCCTTTCTCTCCTCCTCTCTCTCCTTCCCTCTCCCCTTCTTTTTCTCCCTCCTTCTTGCCCTCACCCTTCTTTCTCTGCCCCCTCTCTTCTTTCTTTCCTTTCTCTCCCGCATCTCTCTCTCTTTCCTCCCTCCTTTCTCTCCCCTCCTTTCTGCCCCATTCATCCCCCTCCTTTCTTACCTCTGTTCCCCCTCCTTACTTTCCCGTTGATCCCTCTTTTTCTCTCCCCTTCTCCTCGCCTTTCTCTTCCCCTCTCCCCTTGTATCTCTCCCTCTCTCCCCTCCTTTCTCTCCCCCACTCCCCAGCTGCCTCTGTCACAGCCCTAGCATCTCTATCATCACGCTCGTCTGTTCACTTCCACCAGTTCCCGTATCCACTAGCCTGTTCCCACTGCTTCATCTTTTCTCCCTGCATTCCCGTTTTGTCACTCACTCTCTTTTCTCCGTTGTTGCTTGTTTTCCCTCTTGTGCCTCATTCGCCCTCTTATCCTTATATGGTATTTTAGTCCCTCCTGCATGAGTTACTAATGGTATCTAAATGGCATATTTATTTACATCTTTGTGCAATGTCACTTCTTGAATGTGCCATATATAGAATTTAATGATTTCTACATTTGATTTATGAGAAGAGTAAATTAAGATATTGCTAACATTTAAAGAATGGTATTAGTCTTACTTGGAATAACTGAAAAATTTGCAAAAACTAATTTTGAAAAAGAGCACAATTTATGCTTGTAGTGTGTCGTTCGTTTTTCAGGGCTGGATTCTGTATATTCCGGTGTCGCAGTTTATTGCATTGCGTAAAATCTGTCAGCGCCCATATCTCGTATCCCCACTCTTGAATTCTTTTCCCTTCCACTCCGGCCCAGGTTTCCTCTCCACTCGCTTCTTACTCATCCATGTTTTACTGACTTTCCGATTCTCTCATCGCCTTTCTCTCCGGTCCTTGTTTACTTCCTTGTCTTACTTTGATTTTTCTCCTCTTTTCTCTCGATTCCATTAATCTTCCTGGTCCTCTTCCTATCATTCAGGCCATCGCTACATCCCTCCCAATCATTCTTCCAGTTCATCTCCCCTTTTCTTTTGACTCAGCCCACTTCCTTGTCAGACACCTTCCCTGCTCGCACCCCATTCTTCTCTGTTCCCTTCCCTTCCCATCTCTACCCTCCCCCACTCATCTTTGTCTGGATGTCTCTTCCCAACCTACCTGCCTTAATCTTTCCTTCCCCTTTTGCTCTTTCTTTCCTATGTTGTTCTTTCCTTTACATAATTATTATCTCTACTCATTCGCAACCTCCTCAGTTTTCTCTTTACTCGTATCTCATTTCTCCCCATGTCTCCCAGGCCGTGTCTTTCCTCTTTCAATTCTTCACCTATCGTTCTTTATCTCATGTCATTTAATTCGCCATCTAATCAGTTTTTCCTTTCTGATCTCTCGTCTCCTATCCTCCATTTTCCACTCTTTTTTTTTTTTTTTTTTTTCCCCCCTACTCCTTCTTTCTGTCATCTCGTCGCGTTACCTATCTCCTTAGTTCCACCTTGACACTTCCTTATTTCTCTTCTACCATCCCTTCTATCACCCCCAATCTTTCATCCTCTTCTCACTTCTTCTCCTCCTCTGTTTTCTTGTAAATCATCTCTTCTCATTCTGTTTTTTTTTTTTTTTTTTTTTTTTTTTTTTTTTTTTTTACTCCTTGCCTCTCACTTATGTCTCATGTTCCCCATCGTCTTTCCTCTTCTCTCCCTAATCTTCTCTTCGTCCTCTCATCTCTCCTCTTCTCCCCCTTATCTCATCTTCTCCCCTTCGTCTCTCCTCCTCTCGCTCTCCTCGTCACCCTCTCCCAGCTCCTTGTCTCCGTAGCCTGCGTCTTCATTTTCCCTCCTTTCTCTCGTGTTGTCATACATTTACTGTCTTGTTCACTATATCCGTTCGCCGTCTTTCTTATCCCTATCTCCCTCATCTTCCTGTCTCTCTCCTCATCCTATCCTTCCCTCCTTTCTCTGACCATCATCATCCTCCCCCTCCTATCTCTCTATAAGCGATATCTTCAATATATCACTTATTTCATATTCAGCGCCTTATGCTTCTTCCTCCTATTTTCTTATGTTTCCTTGCATTGTCTTGCCAGTCTTCCCTTTAGTATGCTTTTCCTGACGTTTCATCCTTCTCTTTCCTCCCTTTTTCTTATCCCCTCACTAATGGTATCTCCTTTCTTGACATTTAACTTTGTCCCTATTGCCTGTTTCTCCAACCAGTTCAGCCAGATGACGTATTTTATTTATTCTTGGTGTCCAGATCTTAATTTCTTTAGCAAATATTTTTTTTTGGAATTCATGAACTCCGTCCTTACTAGGCGTGTCCCCTAAACTGAATAAAATTGCCCAACATTAGAGAGGACTGAATAATCCTTCGTTGGACTGAGGTGGTCATTTTTTTTTTAAGTTATTCTTCTGCGTTTCTGTTCTTCAGCACTTTCTCCAATTCTCCTTCCTTTCTGTGTTTGTTCTTGGCACCTCTTCCATTTCTACTCATATCTCCTCCTCCTCCTCCTCCTCCTCCTCCTCCCAATTTTCTTCCTCTTCCCCCCCATGCTTTTCCTCCCCCTTCCTATTTCTCTCCTGTCAGTGTCTCGCGAACTTAACTATCTTTGCCTTTATTATTCTTCAACGCTTCCTTCTTCCCCCGTCCCTTCTTATCTGTGTGGCAGATACTTCCCTTTTTAATTTTCATTTCATTCTTATTTTTCTTTTCTTTCAGATTATAACGCTTCTTCCTTCTCTTTCTTCTTTCCCCATCTCTATAATTATCTTCACCACCGGAACATCTTCCCTTTCGCCTCACTCTATCTCAAACGCCGTCTCACATTCCTTCCTCCTTATCTTTCTGTTTCTCATATTGTCACCAGCCTGCCTCTCTTTAAGCTCTCGTAACTGTTTCTTTCGCGACCATCTTTCCTCTCGTTTTCCTTCCACTCTTCCCACCTCTATACACTCCTGGTACCTCTCCCCTTTCTTCTCCCCTGTAACTCGTCATTGTTTTCCTCCCCTCTTCCTGTCTTTCCCCTTACATTTGGGCGCGTTAGTTTCCCCTCTTTTGCTTTTTTATAACTTCCACAACCTCTTTCCGTTTCGTCCTTCCCATATTTCCTTCTGTCTACTGCGGTATCTCTCCCTTTTCATCTTCCAACACCTTTCGTTACTGCTTCATTTCTTCGCTCGTCCTCTTCCTAGTGCATCTCTCTCTCTCTCTCTCTCTTTTTTTTTTTTCTTCCTTCCTCTTGACTGTTTCTTTTACACCACTCTGCTCCTCATTTCAGCTACCGGTATCTCGCATCTTCCTCGGCTGTGTATGTCTTTCTCTTCGGTCATTCCCTCATTCCACCTCTCCACTACCGTTATCTCTCCCTTGTATATCTCTCAACGCCCCCTACTGTTCTCTCTCCTCTCATCATGTCTCTCTCCTCTTGTTCTCGTGATAGCCTACTTTTATTCCTTCTTGAAGTCTTTCTTGTACAATTTTATTTCATCTTTTACTTCCAGTTCCAGTATCTCCACTTCCTTCCCCCGAACGCTTCTTCTGTTCTTCCTTCCTTTTTTTCATGTGTCTCCCCCTAATTTTCTCTCTCTACTTTGCCTATTATCTTCTCTGTTTCTTTCACAGTTTTCTTTCAGCTCTATTTGCCTTCCTCTCTTTCCGTCTCTCAGCCTCCGGTATCTCTCCATTTTCCTCCACCAAGATCTACTTTCTGTTCTTTCTCCCCTCTTGCTGTCTCTCCCCCCTGTTTCTCTATAGCCTTCCCCAATTTTGTTCTTTATTTTCTCCACAGTTTTCTCCCATCTCTTCCTTCTTCCTCTCATTCCGTCTCTCAGCTACCGGTATCTCTCCATGTTGCTGCACCATCACCTACCTCCGCGTCTTCCCCCCATCTGGCTATCTCTCCCCCATCATTCTCTCTCTGGCCTGCCCTAGTTCTTCTTACTACTTCTTCCACAGCCTTCTTCATCTTTCCCATCTTCCCTTCGTCCCACTGCCAGTATCTCTCCACTTTCCTCCTCCAGCGCCTACCTCCTGTTCTTCTTCCCCTCTCGTTATCTCTCCCCCCTCATTCTCTCACCAGCCTGCCCCTCCCTTATCGCTCTACGCCTCTCCATCAACTCCTCCCTCGCCGCCCCAGATCATTACCGACACTCACTCTTCTTGTTCCGCCGATCGATTGCACCTGTGAAAACATTCCCGTGGACCCTTTTTTCTTTGTTTTTCCCCCCCTTTCTGTTTTTTTCTGCCTGGCGCGAACACTCCTTACTTTTTTTTTTTTTCAATCTTCTGAAAACAATCCGATTCTTTTTCATCTCTTTTTTTATGATACTGTGCTCTCTGGGCTGTAATTTATATGGAGGCGAAAAGTTTTAGCATTTTTCCTTTACCTCCATATTTCACGTTCCTTGAATCTAGAGAAAGAGAGAGATGGAAATTCATGTCATATTTCAACGCCCCCCTTTTGCATGTGAACGAAAGTCTCACGCTACTCCTTCCTTTGTGCACCTTTTTCGTATTTGATTTTTGCGCTGGGGGGGAAAAAAAAAATTGCGCCAACCTTTTCATCGTGCCGGCACTGGGTAAACATGGGCACAGTCCCGGTATTCCAGTGTGTGTGTGTGTGTGTGTGTGTGTGTGTGTGTGTGTGTGTGTGGGTGTGTGTGTGTGTGTGTGTGTGACCAGAGTTTTTCATATCCGTGAGAACCTTCCGTCTTTCTGGTGTCTCTCCCGCACCTGTCTCCCGTTAATGGTGCCCACAGCTGTAAATATACTTTCTCTCGCTATCATTACGCCTTTTTATTACCTTTATTCTTTCCACCCTGGCTCTAAGTAATTTCTCTTGCTTTCATTTCCTACTTTTTTTTTTTTTTAATCCCAGGTTTTAAGTAATTTCTCTCGATTTTATTTTGTATTATTCTTTCGGTATTTATTTTTTCTTGTCTATTCCTTGCAAATTTCCGGAGATAATCTGTTTGTTTCGCTGAATGCTCTCTCTCTCTCTCTCTCTCTCTCTCTCTCTCTCTCTCTCTCTCTCTCTCTCTCTCATTTCGCATTTTTTTTATTCTTTCTTTTCATTCCTGTCCTTTTTCTTGCAAATTTCTTGGATGGCCCCTGCTTGTTTCTCTAAATAAATACTTTCCCGCGTTTTCATTTCGTACCTTTCCGTTATTCTTTCCACCCCGTCTTTTCCTCGTACTGTAATTTATTGAAGTGTTTCATGTTTCTGTCTTTCGTGTATTTTCTGTTGTGCCTGCCGAAATGATGAGCAGTGGGCAGAGGTAGTGTGTGTGTGCGTTTGGATGGGTGTGGGTGTAAATATGTGTGTGTGTGTGTGTGTGTGTGTGTGTGTGTGTGTGTGTGTGTGTGTGTGTTTGGATGTGTGTGGGTGTAAATATGTGTGTGTGTGTGTGTGTGTGTGTGTGTGTGTGTGTGTGTGTGTGTGTTTGGATGTGTGTGTGTGTGTGTGTGTGTGTGTGTGTGTGTGTGTGTGTGTGTGTGTGTGTGTGTGTGTGTGTGTGTGTGGGTGTGGGTGTCAGTCATCTTGGTTTGCGTATCGGTAGGGTGTGTTATCTTTCACAACTCTCCCTGCCATTTCGACCTCTTTGTTCCCCCGTTTCACTGAGTAACTGAAATTCCTGAGTTTGTCTTATGCCTTCCGACTGATCTTACGCCTTTTACGAGTTTTTGATTAAATTTCCTCTATTTTTTCATACATTTGTACTTAATATATTTTTCTAAATTTGGTTCTCTTACATCTCTCTGATCTCCCCTCTTTCATTTTTTTTTTTTATCCCCCCCTTACTTTTTAAAAATATTTGTACCACGATGGTTTGTTGTTCTAAGCCACCTCTCATCCGCTACACATGTTAACTCGTATTATATCTCCTATTATATCTATTATGTGTATCCTTTGTACACATTACACACCAGCACATATTGTTTTTTTTATAATCTCATCAAAGCCCGTGCACCTGTTCGTCTTCTGAACCTTTGCTATCGTTTCCTTTGCTTTGTCTAATATTCCTTACAACTCTCATTTGCTACACATGTTAGCTCCTAATGCACCTGTCGTCTACACATTGCACCTCATTACACGTTTCTCATCCCATCCATGAGCAGGTGAACCTATTCGTCTCTTACACCTGTGTTATAATCTCCTCTGTCTTCTGTAACATTTCATTTCCTCACGTCCTGTACACGTGGTCACTCCCATTACACCATTTTTTCTACTTCACATTACGCTCCATTACATCTTTCTTCTCTTGGCATCTAGGAGCAAGTGCACCTATTCGTCCTCTTTTTATCGTCTCCTTTATTATCTCCTACAACTCTCACGTCTTGTCTCGCCTCCCAGCCCCCTGCCTCTTAAGCACACATCCCCCCTTCTACGCACATCTCCTCTGTTTGTTCTTACACCTCAGTCTGCTCATAAACACACACACCCACTGTCTTCACCCCGGCCCCGCCTCACCTGTCTACACTCCCACCTGTCTCAACTCGTTAGCTCTGGTCCCCACCTATTGTTGCCCCACCCTTCTACTACCGCCTTCCGTCAACACGCACCTACACACAAACATACACACGTACATAAACACAGACACGCATAGACATACACACACGTACATACATTAATATATACACACGTACTGGCGCGCGAATTCATGTACATGTGTATTTGTATGTGTGAATCCTTACACACACACACACACACACACACACACACACACACACACACACACACACACACACACACACACACACACACACACACACACACACACACACACACACACACACACACACACACACACACACAGCCGTCTGTACACACACACACACACACTACACACACACACACACACACACACACACACACACACACACACACACACACACACACACACACACACACACACACACACACACACACACACACACACACACACACACACACACACACACACACACACACACACACACACACACACACACACACACACACACACACACACACACACACACACACACACACACACACACACACACACACACACACACACACACACACACACACACACACACACACACACACACACACACACACACACACACACACACACACACACACACACACACACACACACACACACACACACACACACACACACACACACACACACACACACACACACACACACACACACACACACACACCAGTCAACACAGGCTAATCTCACGGCAGCCGTCTGTACGCACGCTCCTGCAACTAACAAAAACAGAGCCAATCTTAAGCACACATGTTCCGCCCGGCGCCCATGTTTGTACTTCAGATTATTGACACGATTAACCACTAGCTGTAATGATGTTCCCTTTTTTCCATTCCAATCTTCCTGTTGTTTTTGCAACTCCAGGCTCATCTGCAGGGTGGAGCTGCCATCTCCTGGAGACCGCCATCCCCCATTCAGAAGACAGGGAAGGAAATGAGGTCATTTTATATAACTGGGTATTGGATCTGCCCGGCTATATCGGTACCACTGCGAGAAGCCGTCCCTCTCCATGAGTAACAGTGATATTCAGTTTAGGATAGATTTTTCTAACTTGAGGACTTAGATATAGCGTTCATCAACCCCTTTGCTACAGTAGGTTTTTCCTGAGCTTCATAATATCGTCTATATGATAGCCAGAAGAACAGAAAAATGTCATTGTTCAAAAGGGAGTAATGCTTCTGACTGGGATGACAAATAAGCCCTGTTTGATCACAAGATAAGCTGATTTGGTCTTGTGATTAACTCTGCCCCCGGGGTTGGTGTTATTATTGGTTCCCTGTTGTGTTCCCCTTGGTTATTTTTTTTTTCTTTTCACCTGCTCGACTTCATTATCGCACCTAATGATCCCTTATTTACACGCTGTTCTTTGTCTGCACCTGTCCCTTACCTCTTTGTACTTGTCCCTTTTATTTTTGCACCTCTCCCTTCCCTCTTTGTACCTGCTCTCTCTCTCTTTATCTGCCTGTACCATCCCTCTTGATGCGTGTCACCTTCCTTTCAGTATCTTTTCTTCCTCCTCGTTTGCACCTGTCCTCTCCCTCTTTGCACCTCTTCCTATTCTCCTTTTATATGTCACCTTCTATGTACCTGTCCCCTCCCACTTTGCACCTGTACCTTTTCAGTCTTTACCTGTCCCTGTCCTAGTTGTACCTGTCCTTATTTTCTTTACATCTGCCCCTATCCTCTTTGTTCCTGTGTTGTTCCTCATCTGTGAATTTCTCACATAGCCCACCTATGTGCATGGTCCTTTGTGCGTATTGGTCCCCTCATCCTTTGTACTTATCCCCTTCCCCTGTCCTCTTTCATCCTTCCCCTTTTACAATTATCCTCCTTTCCTTTATGCTGTTTATAGATTTGTTTTGGTCTTTATACATTCCCCTTTATTATTGTGTTATTTTTCTCTACCTCCCTTCTTTTATTGCTTGCCATTCGTTTATCCTTTGCTCCCTACCCATTATCTCCATATCCCTCAACACTGCACGTCTCTCAGTTCGTAATACAAATCATCCCATGCACTGTTCCCTACACTCGGTTCTCTGTGTATATTCTCCCCCATTCACTTATCCCTTTCCCTTATGCGTCTCTCTCTCCCTTTCATTCCTTCCTCTCACCCCCCATCCCTTTCCTCCCTCCCCACTTCGGACCGTAGGAACTCATTAGCGAGGACAGAGATGAGGTAATATACGGGAGTTAATTGAATGTTTGGAATTGCTATTATCAGATGGCGTAATTGTTTCACCGGAGTTGTGTTTTATTCCTCTCTGCAATATCAAGATTGTTAAGGAGTTAGTAAATTTAAATGATTTCTTGATTTTTCTTTAAGGCTGGAAACCCATACGGAGTAAGAGTGGATTTAGGAAGAAGGCGGTAATATGTTCCATAGTGGTTTCCGTGTACCGTGTTGGCGGTGATACATACAGTGCTGGTATTCTCATCCAGTAAAATATTCTGTTTAGTGATGCAGTTAACCTAAACGACAGGTGTCACTTTTAGTTCTGTAAGGGGTATATGGACCATTTACCAGAGTTCCGGCTCGAGTTTATTGCTTTTGATTAGGTTTAATTAATATCACTTGGGTTGAATGGCCGATAATTAATATAAATTTCAGACATTTGTTCGTTGAGAAGCCCCCGAGCCTCTGGTTATTTGGCCTCAGGCACCTGATGGGTTTCCGACTTGCCTATGCCTTTTTTCGTTGGGACCCTGTAACCATGGGCAACGTCTTTAAAATTTAGTGGCTAGGGTGAATTTTGGTCGTCTCGATTCAAGTTTATATATATCAAGCTTCATTTTGGGAACTTTATTGTGTACTTGGCTTTTGAGTAGCCTCTGATGAAAGTAAAAATCACTTTGGACGCTAAATACTAATATACAATTTGAAGTTGTTTTTACTGTATATTGAGTAAACTACACAGAAAAAGTGAACATACATTTGAATTGCTCAGCCCGTATTTACTTTGTCACAGAAAAGTTCATTTGGCATGTGTACGTAACCTGGGCAAGGATGATGTGGATAGTAGTTGAAAGAAATTAATGGTCCTTCTTCAACTTTTGTGTACCATAACTGATCCGTGTGATGAGGCAGCTGGTGGCGGGGTAGATATCAGTGTACCTTGTTTTTTTTTTTTTCCAATTTTTTCTAACTTCATATCATACTGGAGGATGAAGGATATATAATGATTAATTCCATAACTACTAGGGATCTATCCTGGGCTGAAATAACTGGTCTGACGGTACCAAGAACGTGCTGTAAAAGTCGTCATTTTGGTGGTGTTAAGGCAGTTTGTTTGTACCTCCGTAACTTGGGGGGCCTCTCAAACTGAATAAAATCTTCGTTATCACAGTGAAGGGATTGGTGTAGTGGAGGAATTTGATAAAGTCCTTTTGCAGTGAATCTGGTGTTTAAAAGGGTCTCTCTTACAGCAGTGTTAGAAAATAATAGTATATATAACATGTAAGAGAAGCGAGAAAAATGCAGCTTGAACAGAACTTACTGCTAATGTAGAGATACAAAAACACACTAATAGTCACTTACCGATATACTATTTCATATGACGAAGTGCGATTTTGTTTTAGATTCACTACTAACACTAATAATTGCTGATGTTAGAAATTATCATATTGTCTCCCAGATGGTGAGTTATACATGTTATTCCTAAACTGTGAGCGTTAGTAAATGGTGATATATGGAAGATATCAGTATACTTTTGAAGTGTTTTGTATCACTGAAAGACGGACTGTTTGTAAACTTTAATTCAGAAATGAGAATTGTAATAATGAAATATCAGGTTGTCTTTCCAGGGAGCGGGTGTATCGTTTGTTCTCTGCCCTGGACACCGTGCTCCCTCTCTTCTTTATAAATCTCCTTGTTAGCTTTGCGCTGATCTCGGAGGGGTTTAATTGAAGTGCAGAATAAACTGGTACTAGATATGTATATTGTTCTTAGTTTATATAATATACTAGGCTATCTTTACATAGGGAACTGTCAAATGGGCCTTCTCCTGACTGAAAATGCTCATTATATACACATGAACAACGTCGCGGTTATAGCCGTCGTCGTTATCATCATCCACATCTTATCTCTGCTTTATGGACAAATTAGATGCGTAAAGGGAATTTATCACGGTAATTCGGGGAGACTAGGGAGGAAGAATGCAACTCACGTAATCCATGCGTGTTGTAAAAGGGAATTGAATGAGACGGGCGTGGGTAACAAGAATTCTCATCCACTCCATATTGGCGAAGGGACGATACGGCAGTCCCACCACCCAGCACTCTTCCAGCAGCCTCGTTCCTCTTACGCCTCAGGACGGGAGATACAGTAATTGGAACATCCTCCTCGTGATTCTTCTTACCTCATGTAGGATACTGGGTGATGATGATGATGATGCTCCCACATTTTGAGAGGCTTTATTTAACATTCAAGAGAGGAATGAATCTGATACTTTCGTGTGCTTTGAAGTGGAAGAGTGACTGCCTTTGCCATATTCTCCGAACCGCCATCCTCCTTCTGTTCCAGGAATTTGTCTCATAACCAGAACCAATATTGTCGTTGATCGTAAATCATTGTGTTAAAATGATTCAAGCAAGTAATCCCAAACAGGTTTTATTTATTCAAGTGTTGTCGAATTTGGGAGGACCGCCCAAGTGATGGAAGAGCAAACCTTTTAACTTCAGTGTTCTTCATGTGTAGGCTTTTGTTTATGGATTCTTGGTCATGAGTTGTAATACAGTAAATGCTTTGAATTTTATTCCGTCTTGTGCATTTATGTTGATGACTTAGGTAGGCCGTCGACTTCAGCACATTTTGTATGTTTCACTGACCGATAATGACAACACTAACATCCCTGAGCTGGTGCAGAGCTTTCGGAGTGAGGGGATCTTGTTGTTTAAGAAATGTTACAAACTTGACAAATAAGAGGTATTTCTAACCCAGGCCTGCTAGTTAGTGACTGACTGAACATGTGAAAGAGTGGTAGCTTATTGTAACATAAGGAGGGTAAGCTATTTCTTATATGCTGTATCCAGTCACAGATTGAGGGAATGAAGTGGATTAGAAGTATGAAGTATGAGTGAGATGCTGCCTGTCTGCCACTTATACATTGCAGGTATATCGCCCCTTCAGTACCCTCTCTACCTCCCTTCTGCTGATTCTTTTTCTCCTGTTCTCTCTCACCGATCGTGCAGTTTGTTCCTTTTGCCCATTACCGTCGAGCACCAGGCAATTCCTTTATGGTCTTATTTGATTACGTGCCGGCATTTGCATTTTTCCGGCCACCGCCTGCCATAGCGCATACATAAACAACTGGCCTGGACGGATATTCAGGCTGCCACAATCAGCTTGCCTATTCAGTATTTCCCTTTCTGCAGAAGCGAAATGTTTATGACTGAAAACAGCCTGCAAGCATTGGCCTTCTGATGTACTAAGCTACTTAACTGAGCGTGAGCCTTTTATTCCTTTCCACCATTTCGTCTGAAAGAAAAAAGAAATATTAGACTGAAAACCCTGAGCTTCCAATATCAGATACAAGGCCAGCTTTATTACAGCTCCAGCTTTTTGTGAATAAAATGAACAGGTGTATCAATACGAGATAGTAAAACTGAATATAGCATTGCAGCTTGTGCATGTTTGCAGTTACACTCTTTACCATGGATGTACAGTTCGACAACACTTAAAAAAAAAAAAATGATCGGTCCATGAACACTTTAACTTGGTCGGTATTTCAGGCATTAAACACTGTAGAAAGAGAACGTAATTGGACTCTGTAAAAGGAAGTAAGGATTTTGAGAAAGAGTGTGGATTGACCATATTACGCCTACCGATGACAAAGACAGTTCATCAATCAGCTCCAACGCCCAAAGGATCTATACAGTAAAACATGGCCGTTCTTATCTATAGAGGCGAGGGACGTAATCTCTTTGTGTTGTGTGGGCGGCTCCGGGCGGGCCAGGCAGAACATACACTTTGTTGAGGTGATGGTGGTATGGATTTCTGATAGCATGATGGTCCACTGGGGAGGTGACGAGGTGCCAGTGGCGAGAGGTGAGGTGAGGTGAGGGGTGGAAGTGTTGACCGGAGAGAAGAGGTGAGGTGAGGTGAGGAGAGGAGAGGAGAGGGGCGGAAATGTTGATGGGAGAGGAGAGGAGATGGCAGTCATTGAGGAGTGAAGGTGGTAGTGGTGAGAGGAAAAATGTTGTGTGAGAAAGGAAATAGCTGTGTGTGTGTGAGAGAGAGAGAGAGAGAAAGAGAGAGAGAGAGAGAGAGAGAGTTCATTGTTCGTGGCAGTGAAATAAGAGAGGAGTCTGGAGAGAGGGACAGGGACTAGAAGAGAGGAAGTGAAGGGAGAGGGGATGGAAGTGTGGGAGAGTGTAGATGGCGGGAGAGAAGAGGAAATTTAGGGAGAAGGTAAATGTGGCGAGAAGAGAGGAAGTGAAGGGAGAGGGGAGGAGAGAGAGGCTGTGAGGGAAGAGAGAAAGAGAGTGATCATTGAGGAGAGACGTAGAGACAGAGGAAACGGAATAAGGGAGGGAAGTGGATATGTGTGAGAGAAATGCTGAGTCGAAGCAGGTACAAAGAAAGCGAGAAAGAGAGAGAGAGATGTGAGGGGAAATGGGAGGAAGAAGGGATGGGAAGGGAGGCTGATGCAGATGAATTAATGCAGTTATTTTGGAAGGCGATACGAAGAGAAGTACTAGGAGGAGAGAGAAGGTGAGAGGAGGAAGAGTATGGGGAGAGATGACAAGGGGGAATGGGAAAAAGAGGAGGGGAGACGAAAATAAGGCGAGAGATATGGAGTGGTACTTGGGCGACTAGGAATATAGTAAGAAGAGAAATGTTGAGAAGAGAGGAGAGGAGACGATAAGAGGAGGCAGAAGAAGGGGTAAGATGTGAGAGGATATGGTGGAGGAGGGGAGAGGAAAGTGACACAGAGACAGGTAATGATGCCGATGTGTTGAAAGCAATACTTCTTTTCCAAGAAGGAGATAGGGAGAGGAGGAAGAAGAAGTGGGCAGATGAAAGTGAAGGCAGCAAGGAAACCTTAATAAAACGGATGAGGGAAGATAGTGAAAAAAGAAAGATTTAAGAGGAAGCACAAGGGACCAATAAAAGAGAAGGACATATACATGAAAGCGAAAGGTGCACAAAGAAGGAAATTAAAAGAAGATAAAATAAAACCAAAATAAACGACAGTAGAAGGCAGACAAGATTAATTACTAGGCGAAAATAAGAGAGCGAGTTAATAGAGCTAGAATAAAAAGGACAGGGAAAAAGAAAAGACCAGATAATTAAATGCAAAGCTATTACAGGTGAGGGAGTTACGAAAAAGAAATCAAAAGAAAAACGAGAAAAGAGAAGGCTGGTGATGAATTATTGCAAAGTGAAAACATGACAGATAGTTACGAGAGAGACGGAAAATATCGAGATAAAGGGAAGCAAATGATAAAATACAGCGTGAAAACAAGGCTGATAATTGCAAGAAAGAAGTGTTAGAAAATAAAGAGAAGAATGACGGAGGGAAACGCAGCTGGGAGGAGGGAAGCAGGGAAAATCGGAGGCGGCGAGGGGGAAAGGCTATGGGGGTGTTGATGATGATGATGGTGGTGGTGGTTGGCGGTGAAAAATGATGGCGAGGGGGAGAGGCACGGATGAAGCGATTACCGATGCCCTAATAAAGAGAGGAATAAGAAAGACGAGGGGAAAGAGTCGATAATGGAAAATCGTACTCCCCTTCCCCTCTACACTTCCCCCACATCCATTGGCAAGTCTGTGCTCTGTATGTGTATGCGTATCATTATTATTTATTTTCCACGTTATTCCATTTTTTACAATGTTTCTCTCCTAAGGTGTTAAGATCATCTGTTGGTTGCAAGAATAAAATATGAAGTATGATTGATGCCTTGGTACTGAAGGGGATAACGTATTAGGTGCCTCTTCTACACTGATTAAAATTGTCTTGTGAATAAATGAATAACATAATAACACCATCATAATGAAGGGCATAGTTGAGATTGTTTCTGAATTTTCGTGTCGGGATGTCTCTCTTGAGCTGGTACTGAGTTTTATTCTAAATGACTTTGGGAACTTTGTAATGCTTCTTTCTTGATTATGCATCTCGTAACTCTCTAATACCCTGTTTTGTGTTACCTGTGCAACTCTTGATGTTAAATATATTAGTACGTCTATCTGTTTCTGTCTATCTATCTATCTATATGTGTGTGTGTGTGTGTTAACAACAAAAGAATATTAGGATGTAACTCGCTAAGGAAAAGATGCTGTGAGGCCTTCTGTCCCACCCTGAATCCTGCTCAGTATCGTGTGGCTCTTGCAAAACTTGGGATGACATGATCATACAGAACGAACAGGACCGTAATCATCTTCTGTGGTACTGCCTGGCCTCCGTGTAGTCCAGTTCACTATCATATTAACTACTCCCCTTAATGCAGGACTCCCGGGTGACAATGATGTAAGCGTAAGATTAAGATATGTAAATGACATTAATATGCAGATGAATCTAATTAAGGATATCGTTACCCAGGGCACTCACTCAGCCGCCCCTGGTTCGGTCTGCCAGGAGGTGCGTAGGTGTGCTTCAGGTTCCACCTAAGTAATTGTTTCTGTACCTCTTTCTGCAGGTGTGTGTGTGTGTGTGTGTGTGTGTGTGTGTGTGTGTGTGTGTGTGTGTGTGTGTGTGTGTGTGTGTGTGTGTGCAAACCCTGACTGAAATTGCTCTCACACTGTTTTCTGCTGCTCGTCCCGTCCAGCCCGATGAGACCTTTTTTTTTTATATATATTTCATTCTTATATATAATTTTATTTAGCTTAAGAGAGAATTTTCGAACCAGATATATCCATCATTAACCTTCCTTTCAAGAGGTCTGCCCTAAGCAGAATAAATCGTCGGGTGGTGACAGGAATATGATACGCAAGACGTCGTGGGAGTGAAAGGGTGAAGGAAGTGTAAATATATCAATAGTTTACAATCTTTTACTTTAATATCCATTGACTTGTAAACGTGACTGCTGAGCCTCTGTATAATTGTTCAGATCCACTTGGTTTCGTTTCATTTATTTAACATTAAGAGAAGCTGAGTGGAGCCCAATGTAACGGAAAAATTCTGCGTCATTTTTCATGAATAGAAATCATTTGTCTTCGTCTCTCTCTCTCTCTCTCTCTCTCTCTGTGGGGGGGGGGGAAGGTGGGTGAGATTACGGGTGTGGGGTGGGTGTGTGCGCACGCTATTCTTTTCATATTCATCAGTGTTAAAGACGCATATCTCACCTCAAAAGTACGGTCCCCTTCTCTCTGTGTTTATTAAATTTAACCCTTCTGGTTCATTGCCTTAATAGATCTCGCCCTTCCTGATCCCCCTACACCAGTTTACTTTTATGTATATTATCAGTTTCTTCGGAAAATTATGCTGTTATCCCACCACTTTTAACAGATTTTCCCGACTCTAAACACCATTTTACGTACGCGTTTTCTTTTAGTTAAGCGCTCCCCTTCAGCTCCCTTTTTTTTATTCTTATTGTTTTAATGCGGATGTCCCTCACCCTTCTTCCTGTCTCTCATTTTTCCTTCTCATTTTTATTTCTGTCTCGCGTCATGCACCGCCTTTGCTCTTCCGCCGCTCTGCATTGTCTATCTCTGTTGTCTTTTTTGTTTTTCTTTTTTGAGTTTTGTTTCACTGCTTCAGAATATATACATTTATGCAGACTTGTTCTTCTGTAGTACATGTATATAACACTGTTTTCTTTTGTCTTTGTTATAATTCTTCTTTGATTCAGCCAACGTAGTCTATGTCTTCCGTCTTCTATTAGCTTTAGTTCCCTCTTGGATTGCAATTACCTTAGCCCTTTCTGAATAAATCTTATGTTTTCCTCTGCCTTCTTTTCTGTCTTTTATCCCTTTCTCTCCTGCTTTTCTCCTTCCTTCTCCACTGCTTTTCTCATTCTTTCTTTCCTACTTTTCTCCTTTCTCTCCTACATTTCTCTTTCCTTCTCTCCTGTCTTTCTCGTACCGTCTCTCCTGCCTTTCTCTTTCCTTCTCTTCTGCCTTTCTCTTTCTTTCTCTTGCCTTTCCCATTCCTTCTCTTCTGCATTTCTGTTTCCTTCTTTCCTGTCTTTCTTTCTCCTCCTATACACTACTTGACTCATTCCTTCTTTCCTACTTTTCTCATTCCTTTTCTCCGGCTTTTCTCATGCCCTCTCTCCTGCTTTTCTCATTCCTTCTCTCCTGCTTTTCTCATTCCTCCTCTCCTGCTTTTCTCTTTCCTTCTCCCCTGCTTTTCTCATCTCTTGCTTTTCTCTCTCCTTCTCTCCTGCTTTTCTCACTCCCTTTGCCCTGCTTTTCTCACTCCCTTTCCCCTGCTTTTCTCATTCTCCCTCTCTTCCTTTTCTCTTTCCTTCTCTTCTGCCATTTCCCTTCCTTCTCTCCTGCTTTTCGTTTCCTTCTCTCCTGCTTTTCTCATTCCCTCTCTCCTGCTTTTCTCATTCCCTCTCCTCTGCATTTCTCTTTCCTTCTCTTCTATTTTTCTCTTTCTTTCTCTTCTGCCTATCTCTTTCCTTCTCCCCTGCCCCTTTTTTCTTTCCTTCTCTTCTTAATTTCTCTGTCCTTGCCCGATTTCTCCCTCCTTCTTTCCCGCCTTTTATCTTTCCTTCTTTTCATCTCTTCTTCACAATGTCTACTTTTCTGCTGCCTGACCTAATTTGTCTTCGTTTCCCATTGGTTTTTCATTTTAAACACCTACATTGTTTTAGTAGCTACTGTAAATTCACTTGTCTTTGTCTCCCTCATTATAGTCTAGCTAAACTACATCCCTACTCCCTGTTTATCCCCCCCTTCTCTCTCTCTCTCTCTCTCTCTCTCTCTCTCTCTCTCTCTCTCTCTCATTAGAGCTTTTATATAATTGTTAAACTTCTGAGAACGATGAATTACCTTGCTTTTTATTTTCGGGCAAACACCAGTCAGTTTTATTTAGCCTATGAGAAGCCCCCTTGGAGTGAGGGGTCAGTGTTTGTACCGGATCACCTCTTTGTGTCCGCAACGTCTGTGTAACTCCCAGGCTTTCACTGTCTCCTGTCAGTCACACCCCTGCGTACCCTCTTTACCTTCTCTCTCCCTATCCAGCCTCCGTCCTCTGGCACCCCTACGTATCCTCTTTCCCTCCTCTCTCCCTCTCCGCGTCCGTCCTCTGGCCAGCCACTCATCTGCGTGCAGTATTTATGGCGGGGTTGCAAATATCTACGACTTATCGGGTGTCTGTGCGAGAGGGAGAGCGAGCCAGAGGGTGGTGGAGATTGATGGAATATTAGATGGATGGATTAAGAGGGAAGGAGGGACGGACAAAGGAAGGGAGAATTAGTGATTATAGAAGGGAGGGATAAACGTGTGAGGGTGAGCATAAAGATATGAAATAATATGTATCATGAAATAGTAAGCTTTGTGAGAGTTATTCACACACACACACACACACACACACACACACACACACACACACACACACACACACACACACACACACACACACACACACACACACACACACACACACACACACACACTGGTCACATCTAAGCCAAGTACAAGCTGCATGCCTCAGTTTTTATCTTCATGCATAACATTAACTAATTTAGGTTTCTGAACACTAAATATATTTCTTCCCTATGCAGATTCGGTGGTATCTAATCGTGTTTACTTATCATCATTATAATAAGAAAAGGTTTCGGTGTCAATTAGCTTCAAGAACTCTTTATTATTACCTTTACTTTCAATTTTATTTGCACTTCAAGGCAAGGTGAACTTTTGGGATGTATACAATCAGATGAGAATTGATTAGTTGTGCATGTATTAGCAATTATCCATTAATTTTAATAAATAGCCATATTCTATGTGTACAGTATTTTAGTCTCAAATTACGACTGTAGTTCAACGGACACTGAGGTCTTATCTTTAACAGCACACCGGGGGCCACATTTATAAACTTCCAAGCTGAAGTCGTTTATAAAATTGGTAGTTTTATACGTTTATGATCACTCATAATGCTACTAAACACACTACAGTGAAATTTAAGTCAATATTAAAGTGAAAACATACGAAAAGCAAACGAATCTGTGATAATAGTTAACTGTTATGGAGACTTAATAATTATGTGAATAGGTTCGGATCCTTTATCAAGACGACCCTGGTTGCTCATCGACCCTTGGACACCAGGTTGGGTTAGACGCGAGACAACGAACCTAAGAAATTCCAGGAGGACTGATGGGTGATGAAAATAAAGGGTCCTTCAATACCTCTTAAATATCACTTAATGGCTATGTTGTGTGTGGAGATAGCCAGCCCGCTTGCAAGAGAAACTACTTGGCCATCAAAGTCCTGGGGGCCATATTGTCGTAAATTTAGGGGGACATTCTGGCACCTGTTTCTTGCTAGTTTATTTGTACATATTGGACGTTGATACTCTCTTGTGTGTTTCTAAGCCAGTCTATGTTGATGTTAGAATTAGATTAGTGTTTTCTTCCACCACGTTCCCTTACAACAAGATATCATTAACATCCTCTGAACAGAAATAAATCGGTAAGGAAGAGATGTTACGGTAGCCCCCAGATTCTCGAGAATGCGAACCCTAAGTGACCAGGCCTCTCAGAACCAGCTGGGGGAGTCCTTGTGGTCGGATCTGGGCCTGACAATCTATTAATTAATGAATCGCGACGCTAATGATGATGAGACGGAAGCGACGGTTTAAGGAAATGTCGCTGTGAATGATGCAGGGAACCATTAGTCTGATGAGGGTAATGGTGGTGGTGATGGTAGTGGTGATGTTAGGTGATGATGGTGGTATTCAATGGTGATGATGCCGGTGGCGATGGTTGTGATAATTAAGGATGCTGGTGATGGTGGTGGCGATGTTGGTGATAGCTGTGATGAGGATGGTAACGGTTGCTGATGAGAGTAGTAATGATGATGGTGGTGATTATGATGAGGATGGTAATGGTGGTGATGATGATGGTTGTGATGAGGTTAGTAATGGTGGTGGTGATACTGATGAAGTTGATTTAGTGATGATGAGGTCGGTGAAGGTGGTGATGGTTGTGATCGGGTTGGTAATGGTGGTGGTGACTGTGAGGGAGGTATTAATGATAGTGATGATGGTTGTGGTGATTTGTGGCGATAGGTTGCTAGTAACGGTGATGATGCTGGAGGCTGGTAGTTAAGTTGGTGGTAGTGATGGTTGTGGTGTTAATTGTTCTCTGCCGTGATGGTGAGTTTGGTGGTAGTTGTTATGGTGGTGGTGATTGTTATATGCTGGTGATTGATGGGGAAGAGTGGCAGTGGGGGCTTTTGTAATAGTAATTGTGATGATGCTGGGTAATGATGGTGAAGTCGGTGGCACTATGATGGTGAGGATGATTTGTTCTTTGCAGTGGTGGTGAGGTTGGTGGTAGACTTTATGGTGGCAGGGATGATGACTGGGGGTGAAAGCTCTGACGGTGATAATGACTGTGCTTGACTGGTAGCGAGACTGGCAGTAGTGATGGTGGTATTAGTAATGAACTGGCCAAGGTAATAAACGTATTTGTTATGAATCTATAATAATTTGATTTGTTGCCGATTTAAGTTAATATTCGTTCAGAAATTATAAAATACAGTTGAAAGCTAAGAGGAAACATGAGGCTAATGAATACTGATAGTCCTGTGAATGCTGTATTAATCTACGGACCTTGTACATGAATATTCTGTCAGGGTATTAAAAAATGCTCGTTACTTATAATTATCCAGAACTCGTATAGAGCTTCGTCCTATGCCGTCTTTTCCTTTGACATTCCATCATATTTCACGTTTCCTTTCTCCGTGAAATTGCTCCTAAGAAAATGAAAATAAAACCTCGGCACCCCCTGCCTGATTGATGATGCTTATGATTAGTTTTTATTGGCTATTTTGAGCGACTACCGAGGTCCGTCGTCCCTCATAACTCTACCCGCTACGATTCGTCATCATAGGGGACGCTGGCGGCATTATGAACGACCCCGCGATGACACCTCCTCCTTGCGCTCAACCAGCGACCTTGCACATACGTCAGCAGGTGTGGCAGTGGCAACACACACACACACACACACACACACACACACACACACACACACACACACACACACACACACACACACACACACACACACACACACACACACACACACACACACACACACACACACACACACACACACACACACACACACACACACACACACACACACACACACACACACACACACACACAAAGTCCCCTCCATATCATGAAAAAGACAAAGAAGAGAAACATGGTACAGATAGAGAAACAGCATAAAGAAAACACCAGATTGTGTATATTTTGCTTCCCACAAGAGAAAAAAGAGAAGCCAGGAGCAAATCCAGCAACACCGTCTCACCACAGTGCAATAACGATACCCAAGAACAACAACAACAGCAACACTCGCAACAAGTCTGGCAATTGCAGCAACACCCAAAGCAACCGTGGGCCATAACGGGACTGGTAATACGATGGTGACTGTGAATGATGATGGGTAAAATTACGAACCATCCATCATGCCCGGGGAAGTTGTTGTCATGGCACTGTGTACTGAAGCACTGATGACTTTTGCACTGGTCGTAGTTAGGGTAGTCTGTTATAGTGTACTCGTAGTGTAGGCTTTTTATGGTGGTAGTTAGGACAGCTTGTTATAGTGCTGAATAGGCTTTTTATGGTGGTTGTTAGGACAACCTGTTACAGTGCAATGTAGGCTTCTTATGTCAGGTTAGAAAAATGACAAGTGATACGATAATACAATTCGTAAAATTCTCACAAAACTAGATTGTATAGAAAGAAAAATTCAGTACTCTTACAAGATATATGGTTAAAAAAGCTTATAAGAATGCTGAGTCAGTCTGTATTAACTTCAAATTCAAAACTGGTCATTTTTTTTCTTCGACTTATTATTACATTGCAACATCCTGTAATTTTTCAACTTATTTACCTGAGCCAAACCTAATATGCCCACCTGTGCTTTCTTACTTGGACTTATTTATTATTTTTTGTTTTGCTTATCCCAGGTACCATAAACAGTGATTAGAAAGCGGTTTCTGGCCTAAAATAGTTTGCCATGGCGGAAAAGATTGAACACTCATAAGTGGTGGAGGCGGCTGAGCGGTCTGTAATATCAAGTATCGACTAGGGCCTGTTTTAAAATTCGTTGTCTCATCCTTCCACTGGCATGAGGCTCAGCGGGGAGGAGGTGTTGGTGCTGGTAGCTGTGAAAGTGGTGAGGGTGGTGATAATTATGGTAGAGATGATGGTAGTTGTGGTGGTGGTGGTGGTGGTGGTGGTAGTTGTAAAAGTGGTTATGGTGGTGATAATTTTGGTGGAGATGGTTGTGGTTGTGGCGGTATTTGTGGTGATGGTTGAATCAGTGATGGTAGTGATAATTATGGTGGTGGTGGTGGTGATAATTATGGCGAGGTTGGTGGTAGTTGTGGTGGTGGTAGTAGTAGTAACTATAACTTTTATTATTATTCTTTATTACATTATTATTACCAACAGAGGTGTTATTAAAAACGATAGTTACTTTTACCTGTCATTAATTACCTTATGTTTTATCTTTACAGGTGAGTCGTGTACTTCTATTGCCTTACCACGAGACCTGTAAGTATAAGAGCACACATGATATTGCTATAGTTGCAATGGTGATGATACATATTATAGGATTTGTGATACCGATGGTGATAATGGTACCTGTAATGATAGAGACTGCTGTAGTGATTATAATACTTGGGAGATAATGTTCTTTGGTGTAATAGTTCAGTGGTTGTGGTTGTAGTAGTTGAATGTGGTGGTTGTTACCTTGGTAGTGGTGATAGTCGTGGTTGTGAGGGGAATGATAGCTGCAATAGAGATGATATGTATAGTGGTATGTGAGGTAATGATGACAGTGATGATAATTTTGACTGACTCTGATAGCTTGAGTGAGTGTGGCAGATGGGAGATGTTGGTATGTGGTGATGATGGTTGAAGATATGGTGGTGTTTGGCCGTGAGTGAGGTTCTGTATGGTTAGTGTTATGTGGCCAGTTTTAGAGGTGTTAACCGTGCGCGATGAGGCAAGTTATGGCGGAATTATGGTAATCGTTGTGGCGTAGTATTAGTAGTAGTAACAGCTGTGATGGCATTCTGATGATGATGGGATTGTGGGTCTTTGGTTGTGGTAAATTGATGATGATGATAATGATGATGATGAGGTGTGGTGGTGATAGAGCTGGCGAGATAGTAGTGGTGTGGATATGGTGCTTGTTGTTGGTGTAGCTAGTGGTGGTGTAGTTGTGTAATTGTGAAGTAATGGTGTCATTGGTGTATAGTACCTGGTGTGGTGGTGGTGTGGGTGGTGTCAGTATTGCTGGTGTGAATTGGCTGTGATGGAGAGGCGGTAACATCTCGTACATTATTGCAAAAGTTGAGCATCTCTCTCTCTCTCTCTCTCTCTCTCTCAATACGCACGCGCACGCATATACATACGCATGGTACGGTACACATACAGACACATATAAATGCACATACTTATTAACACATCCATATATATGAACACACACACACACACACACACACACACACACACACACACACACACACACACACACACACACACACACACACACACACACACACACACACGACTCCCATTTCATCGTTCAAGACCCACATATTCGGCCTAGTTAGTTACAGTCACGATCCTCTCTTGAAAACCCCAAGTCGGAACGGATCAGTGAAATGTGGATCCTGCCCCAAGTCGACCCTTTATCCTTTTCAGTCTGGTTACTTTCCTTTTCCCTTTTATTCTTGCCACATTCAGAAGGTATTATTTAGCTTAAGACACACCTCTAGTAGTGAGGAGGTTAATGAACGCTGCATCTAGCTCCCCAGTTCCAAAAATCTAAAAGTTGAATCAGATTTTGCATTGATGGTCGGATAATGGAAGATAAAATGCGTCACGGGAGTAAAGTGGTTAGCATCCCCATCGCGGCCTCGGGACACGGGTGGGCAAAGAATATGTCATCCGTGGGAGGTCTGAAAGGGGCGAGGACACCCGGTGGACACTGCAGAGGCCGGGGCGAGACAATGAGGGCATAAATTTACACCTTATCGTAGCGCACGTCTGGCCGGGACTTTGCATACAATACCACACCCGCTCATGACCTCAGTGGGATCAGCGGGGTGGAGGGCGAGGGTACTGTGAGACTTTTGTACTTGTAATTTAGGCTGTTGTTGATGCCTCTTACTATATGCTTCACTGCTCTGGCCCTCTCGTAAGTTAATGTCGTCCCCGTTTACCGGTGTTGTTCAGAGTTAGATGAGCCACTGCAGCAGGTGACTTTGGCTTCAGTGGTCCCCCCCCCCTCCCAGCGTGTAGGTTTTGTGTGGCCTACATTGTATCTTATTTTCATGCATTTAAGTCACCCTTTCCTTGATGTAATTAGCTTCATTGTCTGGGTTAAATTTTTTATACGCATACCAAGATGCGGATAGACAAAAAGAGCGCGCGCGTGCACACACACACACCTTTTATATATATATATAATGCGTGTGTCATGAAATACATATTAATTGGTTTTATTGTAATGTTGCATTTCCTGTGAATAAAATGCGGCAATCTCTCTTTCTTTTTCTTTTTATCCTTCGTGGCGTTCTTATTTTATCATTATCTAATCTTGATTAAGAGTGCTTGAAGGGTTTATGTCTTTGAATGTGTCTGCTGGGCAAGATATATAAATAATGCTTAAGCTATCATCTTCATCAGTTGTGTACAGATAAAATACTACAATCATGTACATGCACTGAGCCAGTCATAACTTCAAAGATCATATTCACATCATTAGAACAAAGCGCTGCAATATGATGTATAATGCAAGGAAACATTACTCCTTCACTTTCCTGTTTGTGGTTTTCAGTGTGTGTGTGTGTGTGTGTGTGTGTGTGTGTGTGTGTGTGTGTGTGTGTCTGTCTGTCTGTCTGTCTGTCTGTCTGTCTGCCTGTCTGTTTGTCTCTCTCTCTCACACACACACACACACACACACACACACACACACACACACACACACATTCTCCTCATCCTCACACCACCACTTTCCCCAACAACTTCCCCACTTGATAACTTTATGACTGTGATGAGGAGGACAGTGGCATCAGGTGTGTCCCACGGTCGCTGCCACCTTCCTGAATGTGTTATGATATTTCCATTTGTCAGCCAAGCACCGGGAGATGGCAGGGAAGTGGCTGGAAGGGGTGGGAGGGGATGGGGAGGATAGAGGACGGGAGAGGAAAGCGAGGGACGGGATTGGAATGGAGGGGGTTGTTGGAGAGAGAGGTGGATGGGATGATGGACGGAGAGGAAGGAGAGAGACGGGATGGAATAGTAGAGGTTAGAAGGGGTGGAATGGGATTTGGGGATAGAGGATGGGAGAGGAAGGAAGGGGACACGATTGGAATGGAGAGGGAGTGACTAGAGGAGTGGATGAGATGCTGGACGGAGAGGAAAGAGAGAGACGGGAAGGGATAGTGGACAGGAATGGAGAAGGAGGAATAGGTTCGATGAAAGGGAAGAATAAAATACAATAGGAAGCAGATGGTTAAGAGAGAAATGAAATGGAAAAGAGGAAACGAGAAAGGGAAACAGAATGGGAGTGCCTAGTGAAACAGGTTAGAAGGATGGACTACTGGTGAAAAGTTAAACGACATTGGAGACTGAAAGAACTAAGGTACGGAAAAATAGTGATTGGAAAAGATGGGGAGGAGCAGGAAAAACGTAAATTAAACTTGGAAACGCCCTGGCAGTCTGTGTATTTTGTCGCTGCTGGAACGGTGACATCAGCACCCCGAACAGTGACATCAGTACCCAGAAAAGTGACATCAGTACCCCAAACAGTGACATCAGTAGCCCGAACAGTGACATCAGTACCCCGAACAGTGACATCAGTACCCCGAACAGTGACATCAGTACCCCGAACAGTGACATCAGTACCCCAAACAGTGACATCAGTACCCCGAACAGTGACATCAGTACCCCGAACAGTGACATCAATACCCCGAACAGTGACATCAGTACCCCGAACAGTGACATCAGTACCCCGAACAGTGACATCAGTACCCCGAACAGTGACATCAGTACCCCGAACAGTGACATCAGTACCCCGAACAATGACATCAGTACCCCAAACAGTGACATTAGTACCCCAAACAGTGACATCAGTACCCCGAACAGCGGCATCAGTAGCTTACCCCGAACAGTGACATCAGCACCCCGAACAGTGACATCAGTACCCCGAACAGTGACATCAGTACCCCGAACAATGACATCAGTACCCCAAACAGTGACATCAGTACCCCGAACAGTGACATCAGTACCCCGAACAGTGACTTCAGTACCCCGAACAGTAACATCAGTAGTTCGGTATATATGCAACTGTTGTATATTTTTATTTATTTATGTATTTTTTATGGGTTTATTGCTTTGGTATCTGGTTCTCATTTCCGTTTGTAAGTTGCGTTGCAAATTTTATTCATTTTTCTTTGATTTTTAGCTGCTTTCACACACACACACACACACACACACACACACACACACACACACACACACACACACACACACACACACACTACTCTCTCTCTCTCTCTCTCTCTCTCTCTCATTGTTATTTCTCCCTTCTTACTCTAAGTGTATTCTTTTTTAGATTTTCATTGTTATCACAATCTCTTTATTCATTATTTATTCATAGTTTGTTATCTGAAGTCCTTTTTCCAGTTACTGATTCATGTACTATTCACTATATTCTCTTCTCTATTATTTTTTACATATACAGCATTCAGTCTCGCTTGGTAGTATTTTTCTAGTTAAAATAAATACTATATTGTTTTTCTTGCCCAGTGTCTCCCCGTGTTATTTGTTACATCTCAATCCCTCTTATATTTTTATTTCATTACAATCTTTCATTCATTGTTATCCCGTTTCAACTCTTGCCCACTGCCCTTCCTGTTTCCTGGCTCTTTACTCATTTCTTCTCAGAGTCTTTATATTCACTTTTTCTGTGCTATTTTCTAGCTTGTTTCTGTACTCTCTTATATTCCATCATTAAATTTCCTTTCCCATTTCTTTCCCATCTCCACCTTCTTATATTTTTAAATCTCGTAATTGCTGTCATTATATTGCTATTTTTCATATTGCTTTCTTGCCTTTATTAAATGGGAGCTAGACAATTTTCTGCTGGCAGTATGTTAGTCGATTTTTCCATCGTCTTACTTTACTTACCATTTTCCTTACACTTTCTGTCCTGTATCCTTTTTTTTTCTCTCTTTTTTCTCCTTTTCTCTCTCGCTATCTCTTTTTCTCATATTTCTCATCTGTTCATCATCTCTTTGTGTTTTTCTACCTCTAATTCACTGTTTCCTTTTTATCTTTTTGTCTGTTAATCATTACTGGTACATCATTTTATTTTCTCACTTTTCTTAATCTTTTTGCCCTCTCTGATTTCCCTCCTCTTTTTATTTCCATCTGTTATTCACTATCTTTTCTCTTGTATTTCTCACGTGTTATTTTATCTCTTACTTTCCCAGCTCTTACTTCCTATCTCTCTGCTATTTCCATTTGTTTTCTCCATTTTCTAATTATGTCTTTATCCTTGTTGCTACTCTATCGTATTCGCTTATCTTATTCTTTTCCCCTTTTCTTATATCTTTCTCATATTTTTCTCTCACTGCTTCCTATCCTATTCAGTATCACATTTTACTTCCCCATCTCCTATTCGCTATCTCCTCTCCTTCCCCTCCCCAGCCCCCGTCGGCATGAGCGTAGAGGTGTCGGGATAGTTTTAAAGAATGTCCTCTGGGTTGGTAACATTTGGGCCCAGATACAAGTTTGGGTGGAACTTTGTCGGCGGTTGTATGGCCAGTGTCTGGGGGTGGTGTGGTGGTGTAGTCTGGTGTGGAATTAGTTGGGGTGTGGTATTAGTTGGGGTGTGTTTGTATCTGGGTGTGTGTAGAGTGTCTGGGGGTGTGTTGAGTGTTTAAGGATGTAAATTGTATCTGGCCGGGTGTAGAGTATTTAGGGATGTGTAGACTGTCTTTAGAGATGTGGCATGTTTGGGGATGTATTTGCGGGGTAGTGTGTTTGTGTGTGTGTGTGTGTGTGTGTGTGTGTGTGTGTGTGTGTGTGTGTGTGTGCGTGAAGTTTGGTATCAATTTTTGGTGGTGAGAGAGTCTGGACTGTTGAGTATCTGTCCATGCAAATGTTGGAGAGGAGATTGATGGCAAAAGTGGAGGGAGAGTTGAGAATGGGATGGTGGTGAGGATGAAAGCCGTGAGAAGAGTTAGGGTAAGGGCGAGGAAGAAGGGGAAGAGAGTTAGGGTAAGGGCGAGGAAGAGGGAAGGAAGAGTTATGGTAGGACGGGGAAGAGGGAGGGAAGGGTTAGGAAAAGGGAAGGTTGGAGAGGAGTGAGGACGGAAGGACGTGAATGTAAATTGGTGTGAGAAAGTACATGATAATGAAAGTGACTCTAAGGAATATGATTTGTTGAGGCAAGTGAGTGATGGGAGTTACAGAAATAATAATGACCGCGGTAGGACATTGGGAATGTGGAAATGCTGCTGCAAGACTGTTGACAGTTTACAGAGAAAGGGAATAAATGGAATATTGGGAAGTCTTTGCTGTGTCCGAGAAGGTAGAAATGAGATTTTGAAGGGGGGCCCAGGTTTGATAGGATAATAAATGTAGAGATTCGTGAAAGATGTTGAGTATGAGAGTCTGTTTAATAAAGGGTAGAAGGCTGTATGCTTATATGGTATGACAGCACAGAGAATGGATACGAATAGAATCTGTTTGAATTTTCATTGGGCATTGTTCATAGCTTACCTTACTTTTGAACCTTCCAGTTCTTCTTTCTCAGTCCCTCTCTCACCATGCATTAATGGAAGCTAGGGTTAAGATGATGGTGATTATGCTGCCGCTGCTGCTGATGATGATGGTGATTTACTTCTGTAATGAAAGTAAAATTACTTTGTTTCTTATGCTCGATAATGTGCGAGAAATATTAACATTATTTTTTTTGAAGCAGCGTGGCGATCCAGGTGCTAAAAAACTGTAACATAAAAACACATCGCTTGCCTTCGTTCATTTAATGAGGAAATATATCCGAATACCGGTACATCTTTGCCATCTATGAAGTAAAGATGTATAACCTGACGCATCCTACCTTCCCGGGATGTGTGTCTCCTGCCCTCTCCCCACATGCCACCACCTATCAATGGTTAAGGATGCATTTACTACATATTCTTCATTTCCTGCTACACCTCTTATCAAGGCATTACGAGAAGAGGAAAGAGTCATGCACTCTCTTCTGTCACATTCAAGAGGGGGAGATGTTCTTTAATGCCGGGCTCCTGTGTCATAAAAATCAAATCCATTCTCACGATTCCACTTTTAGGCGCTCCTGCCGTCTCCCTCCCTCATATACCCTCATACATCGTGAACATAACCACTGTTCCTTCAAATTATATAGTTTAATCGAAACCTTTTGACTATTAACAATGGCTTCTGTCTACATAAATAAATCGTTACCCCTTTTTATTAAGCGCGCAGCAGTTTTGAGTAAGTCCATTTTCTCCATAAGCGAGTAGTATTTCAATTAAGTTTCTGGCCCACATTACCCAGAGTATATCTTATAGTCAGACTGCATTTACCTGGAGGAGTATTTTCTCCTGTAAGGCACCAGTAAATCTTAAGGTAAATTTTCTTTTTCTCTGAACTAACCATATCAGATTTTTAAGTGGCTTCAGTATGGGTCTTAGTAAATTACATACGTGTTTAAAATAGCCATAAACGAGTCTGCCCATCCCCTTTAATGAGCGTAATTACCCAGGCCTTTTAACGAGCCCCCAGCCTTGTTTTACTTACCAGCCAGGTCAGGGTGGACGTGGTGGCTGTGGTTCAACTCCCGCTGGGCTAAATTGACCTCACAGATGTTGTTATATTTATAAAGAATTCTAATCAGAATTTACGATTAACAAGTCTTCATAACAGTTAAGAATTTTCACACATAGTTTTGTCTTCTGTCTTTCTGTCCCTTTAATATTCACTGTGACTTGACTCTGAAGAATTTGATAGCTGTTAAGAGTGAATAAAAACAATTTACAGGCGATCTAAGAAGGAACTTATGCTTAGGAGACTTTATAAATATAGCCACTGGTTATAAGGTGATTGGGAGTTGTATGAGAATAAACGTATACATAAAGAATCATAGACGTAACTAAAGCTGAGGAGAGTTTACAAATACGACTCCACATACAAGCAACTTCAGACACAATTCAAGTTTATGAAAGTTTACGAATACGACTCCACATGCAAACAATTTCATACACAGCTTACGCTTAGGATCCTTAATAAATATAGTCGCAGATGTGTCAGTGGCCTCCATAGCACCCCAGCCGCCCCCGCCCTGACCATCCGTCATGATACACCACCGCCCCCTGCCGCCCCGGGGTCCTCGCACGCTGGCCTGGCTGGGGTTATGGAGAGGAGGATGAGAGTTTGTGGGGGTTGTGTGTTGGTGTGTGCGTGGGGGGGTTTAGGTGTGTGGGTGGATGAGTGTGAGTAGAGAAAAGGTGTCATGTATGTGTATTAATTTTGTGTGTGTGTGTGTGTGTGTGAGAGAGAGAGAGAGAGAGAGAGAGGAATGGGATGGAGGCTTGTTTGTGGAGCGTGTGTGTTTGTGTGTGAAAAGAGAGGTATGGTATTAATGTTCTGCGAGATGAGGTGTTGCCACAGAAAAAGTGTGCTGTTGTGTCGGGATATTTGTGTGTGTGTGTGTGTGTGTGTGTGTGTGTGTGTGTGTGTGTGTGTGTGTGTGTGTGTGTGTGTGTGCCATGGTTGAGAGGAGCTTCGCATAGGTTTTGGAGACGAGAGAATGTGCTGGGAGGCCGAAAAGATATTATTTGATTGGATATTATAGTGCTGTTCATATTTTTTTTCTCAGGATAATTTATGTATTTAGCTCTGTGTTTGATGATTGTTTTTGCAGTGAGTGTTGTTTTTGTCGGTCATGTGTATTTTATTGTGCGCTGTGTTTACTTGCTTACTAAGAAGTGGTAAGAGGTGTCTCGATCATGGGATGCCACCAGGGGAGCGAGTCGATCATCTGTCCATGGATATTCCCGTACTGCGATATCCTAGCCTCTAGATCCGACATTTAACAAGAGATAATATAGGGCTGGATGTTCCCGTTAGTACTGTAGTGTGTGTGTGTGTGTAAAGTGTTGTGTAAGGTATTGTTGTGGTCCACGCTGATGTGTTTCCACTCGTGTTTTGATTTATGTGTGGTATGTGTGCTTAAGATAAATTACTGCGATAGCCGTAAGCAGAACTCTCATATTACAGTTCAGACCCTCCCTCACTTCTACCCTATCGTGTTTACCCTCAATAATGCTGCCAGGTTAATCATGGAGTGACAGGTAGGTTCGTCATAAGGAGCTGATTAATACAGTCGCAACCCTTAGCACCGACAGACGTGAAATTAATCAGGGGCCGCCACTTCATTAGCAAGCGAGTGATGGCCCTTGCGTGAGTGGCCAGCCGGAGGTGTAATTATCACTTCTTGGGCTAATGAAGTCTTACGAAAGAGGATTAGAGTTTGAGGACTTGTGGGGTTGGATAGTACCTCTGGGGTTGGAAAGTATTTTTGAGGTTGTATAACCTGGTGCTTTTTGAGTTGTCTAGTGCTAGTGGGGTTGTATAGTGCCCGTGGGGTTGTATAGTGCCCGTGGGGTTGTATAGTGCTCGTGGGGTTGTATAGTGCTCGTGGGGTTGTATAGTACTTTTGAGTTGTATATGCTTGTTGGGCTGTATAGTACTTGTGAGGTTGTATAGGACTTGTGAGGTTGTATTGGACTTGTGGGGTTGTATAGGTCTTGTGGGGTTGTATAGTACTTGTGGGTTTGTATGGTACTTGTGGGGTTGTTTAGTATTGGTGGGTTGCATAGCACTTATAGAACCGTACAGCATTTACATCAAGAAAAATACTAAAGGGAAGGATCTGTCTGAAATAATTATGGGATAGTGTCTACATTGAAATAAATCATACTGCAATATTAAGATACAGAGAATTCGTGCAGTGACCGTTTATAACTGTGTCCAGCACAGTGCTAAACTTTAATTGAATCTTTCATAACTTTGTGTCAAAAGACTGTGGATCTTGGACCGCCAGATTTTACACAGTACACAGTTTTCCACAACTAAAGAGTCAGATGAACTTGCTGGCCTCCCCTGCTGCCCTCCTTCAATAATACAGCCTCAGTTCTCAATCGACGGGCCAAGTAGAGCCGCCCCCATTAACTGTTTTCCATGTTTGTGAAATGAGAAGAAGGGTGCTGTGAGGGTCCCCAGGGCGCTATATTGGCTCTATGAACTTTCCTCCTCGTTTAGAATGTGCTCGGGTCGAAAGTTGTGTGTGTGTGTGTGTGTGTGTGTGTGTGTGTGTGTGTGTGTGTGTGTGTGTGTGTGTGTGTGTGTGTGTGCATTCGAATGTTGGATTTAGGAGTGTGCAGTAATGGAAAGTGTTGGGTATGTAGATTTGTTGATACATTTTTGTACCGTACGTAGCTACTGATTAGTTAAGAAATTAACTTTTTCAGGGGGACGTTATCGATCTGTTTGGTAACTGGGTCGGTTTGCAGGTATTCCTTTAAGTGCCTTGACCTGACAATGTGTTCGTACACACACACTGATAGTTACTGTAGTTGTTACCGTTATAATTGGTAACTGTACTCGGTTATATTAACGTGGACTAAAAATTTCCGTCTTTCCATCTTGAATGTATAGTTGTAACAGGAGATTAACACTGGAATATGTTGTTGGTCACAAAAACTGCTAAGGAAAGGATGTAGAGCCTGAGAATTACATTTTCTGCCACTGAGCTACGTGAAATAAACTGTAAAAGGGACGGAACTCTGGGCCACGTATAGGTGAACACAATATAATACCTGCTAATAAAAAACTTTAAAGCAAAACCATGACCCACCAGGAATCCACTTTTCTGGAGTCCCTTTTCTGTAGTCCATGTTTTGTAGCCCTTTTCTGTAGTCCCTTTTCTGTAGCCCTTGTGGTCTGGCCTTAAAGCTGGAGCGTCGGATTGTGTGAGTGTCAGAGTGGAAGGTAGGGTGGTCCAGGAAGGCCTATTAGCAAGAGATATTGCCGTCTGCCCAAAGTTTTTCTCCTCGGGCGGCGGTACGGGTCCCTGTGGGGCTTTCCTGATGGCTAGCAATTAAATTCTTTGCTTCATTCTCCTAAAGCCCGTTTATGTGGGTGTGGGACTCCCGGTGCTCGCCTGCTCTGGTGTCAGATTAGCTTTAAGGTGCCTCCCTGGAACAGCCCGCCCTCGCAGCCCTGGCTAAATGTGTCGGCTGTGATATTGCGGGAGGGAAATTGTGCTTTTAGAAATGTTAGTTTCTGATTTTTACGACAGCCAAAATTATAAACACCCATCCCACTGATGCCAAAACATATGGTAGTCATATGGATTCTGGTCAAGAGACTGATTTACCTTACGTATTAATAGGAGGCGAAGTAAATTTTCATAGATGACTCCTAATAAGAATCACTTTTTAGCTAAGGCCAAACCCATACAGCTGGCTTTAAAGGTGGTGTATTATCGTACTAAAGTAGGAAATATAATTATTCTGGAATGTAAGATAAAATTCACCACTTCACGTGATTTTATGTTTGCATCGTCCGACTTTTTTTTTTTTTTTTTTTTTTTTACCGAGTTAGGAATATAAAATCGATGAAGACTGAAGTTGATTTTTCCATCGACAGTGAGTAAAAATTGCCTCCCTCCCCCCAAAAAAAAGAGCGAAAAAATGAGAAACAGGTTGCCGATAACTCCCAGCCTTTGACCCGGAAATGAGTTAGGCTGGCCGTGATGAAGCGGAGAGGAGCGGGACGGATGCCACGCTACCCCTCTCTATATTTACGTTTTTTGCTTCCCTTTTTTACATAATTTTTAACTTCTGTGTTATTACGTTTTTTGGCTTCCTTTTTTGCGTTTTCCCCCCTTCTCTACGTTTACGTTATTTTTGGCTTTTTTATACGTTTTTGTCATTCTCTTTACTGTTTTCTCCATTGACACAATTTTCACTTTCCCTTTTTCTTGCCCTGTTTGTCTCTCCTAACTGACCCGTTTTTGCATCCTCTTATATTATGTTTCTCCTAATTTTCAAGTCAATCTTGTGGCTGTTTTCCATTTTTTACGTCTTTTTACACCATTTTATTCTTACCTGTTTCCTGGCCTGTCTTTTGTCCTTTTTTTTTTTTTTTTTTAGCATTTCTATATAATTGAAGTCCTTTATATATTGTTTTTTCCATTTTTTCGTCATTTTACAAAGAAGTTTCATCCCATTTTCCTTGCTGTTATTATTTTTTTATTTTTTGGCCTTTTTACATAATTTTCTGACTCGTCGAATGCCTCTTTTTCTGTTTTTTCTTGCATCCTTTTGCATAATTTTCTTTTCACAATTTCCTGGCCCTTCATGTATGCCTCATCTCTCATCTGCCTTCTCATTGTTACTTTCATAATTTTTTCTCGTAATTTTCGCTACTTATTTTGTTCGTTGCATGTTCTCCCTCTTCGTTAATCATTTCCGAGCTCATTAACTCGTGATTTCCATTCTCCATCATTTTCCTATAATTCTGTCGTGTTTTCTCCTTCAGTATCCATATTTTTCAACGGCCTTTTCTTCCTCCTCTTGATCCTTTCACGTCAAGGACATTTATATATATAAATCTGCCTTTCCATTCTATATTTAACTTAGGATGGAGGAAGGAGGGTCAGTTTGACAAAATTGTGGGCAGAACAACATATGTTTGTAGCACTGTTGGCGATAGTGGTTGTGATGGTATTTATGATGGTAAATATAAACTGAAGGGGTTAGATAAAGCCTTCATTAACCTCCTCACTCTTAGGGGACTCTTCATAGTCGATTAAAATGATCGTAGAAGGAATAAAGAGCTTCGCCATGAAGTGGTTAAAAAGGTTGATAAATAAGTTGCTAACCCTTCCTCTTCCGTCATCCCCTGTAACAGTTTACTGGTTCTCATATCCCCTACTCCACCCCCTTGTATTCCACCTACCTCCTTCCGACCACCACTTTTACTCCCCGGCCCTCCTTCCTTTCCCTCCTGTTTCACCAGCTTCTAATACCTTCTTCCCTCCTTTCTTCCCATCTCATCCTTTCCATATTCTTCCCTTTCCTCCTGTACGCCAGTCATCCCTGTACTCAGTCATATCCTTTCTGTCACTGCCTTCCCTTACTTCCCATCGCCTTCTTTCATTTCCCCACCCCTCCTCCCCTCACTATTTGTATCCTTTTATTCTCTCAGTGTTTCCTTCCCTCCTGCCCTACCCCTTTCCCTCCCATCTTTTCCTCTTACTTCTTTTCACCCCCTCCCTCCCCTCAAACCGTCCCTCTTCACCTTCCCTTCCCTGTCAGCTTTCTCTCATCCCTTCCCTCCCCTCCCCTCTGCCCCTCAGACCTTCCGTCCCATCCTGTCCCCACATTTTCCATCACCTCCAATCCTTACACGCTTCCTTCCTCCCCCTCTCTTTCTCCCTCCTTCCCTCTCCTTCATCCTTCACACTCTCCCCTTACCTCTTCCCTGTCTTCCCTCACTTCCTTCCCTTATTTCCTTCCCTCACTTTCACCTCCTTTCCTGCTGCAACTCTTGTTCTCATTTCCCCTCACCTCCTCCTTCAGCTTCTTCCCTCACCACCTCCCGTCCCCACTGTCCATCACTTACTCTACACTCTTTCCCTCTCCTTCTCTCCCCTTCCACATTTCCTCATCATCACTCCCTTCTCCCCTCACTGTCTTTTCCCTTCTCCTCCCTCCGTCAGTGCCCTCATCTTCTCTCTTATTTTCTCCCCTGACATCCCTCCTTCCCCTCCTCCTCTCCTTGCCCATGTGTGCCCACCTGCCTACCTACCCTTGCCCTCTGCTCCCCCATCGTCCATTACCCATCTGCTCACTTTATTTTTGCTCCTCGCTTCCCCCTCTTCTGCTTCTTACCATCTGTTCCTCGCTAATATGTTAAGGTCCACGTCTGTCTGTCTGCGTGCCTGTCCGTCGCTTTGTGATTAATTGCGATGCGGCAGGCGAGAGAGAGAAGGCAGAAGGGAGGGGAAAAGGAAGAGAAAGACACGGGAGAGAAGAGGCAAGCAGCAAGAGAGAAAGACGTGGAGAAGAAGGAGGAGAGAGAGAGAGAGAGAGAGAGAGAGAGAGAGAGAGAGAGGAATGGAAGTAAATAAAAAGAAAATGGAACAAAGTGAGGATAAAGAAAGATGAGAAGAGGAAAGAGAGAAATGGAGCAGACGATGAGGAAAGAGAGAAGAGAAGAAGAAGCTAAGAAATGAGAGAGAGAGAGAGAGAGAGAGAGAGAGAGAGAGAGAGAAACGAAAGAGAGAGAGAAGAGGAAGACAGAGAGCATCAAGGGGCAAGAAGCTTGAGTGTGGTCTGGAGAAAGAAAAAGAAAGAGGCAGAGTCGGAGAGTGACCCGTCTTTTTATGCATATGTATGAGCAAGCGAAGAGGGAGACAGAGACAAAGACCCGAACAAAGGAGATGGACGAGGGAGAAAGACCGGGGAACTGAAAGGTAAAGAGAGATAATTTGATACAGATGGATTACGCTGATGAGAAGAAGAAAAAAAGAAAAAAAAAGTTAGGAGGAAAGATGATAAGGTTTCTTGAGGGGAGAGAGAGAGAGAGAGAGAGAGAGAGAGAGAGAGAGAGAGAGTGAGTCAGGGTGAAGAGGGCAAGAGGAGAGAGACGTGAGGAAGGAAGGAGTATATTAGGATAAGAAAGTGGAATACAAAAAGGAAAAGAGTCTGAGGAGGGCAAGGAAAAAGTCGAGAGCAAAGGAACAAGATAAGGGGAGGAGGATAGACGAGAAGAGTGTGTAGCATTTTATTAGAGAGAGAGAGAGAGTGAGTTGGCAGGCAGGTAGATATATATATGTTGATATATACGTAGCTACTCTGAGTATGAAAAGAGGGAGCGAGAGTAAGAAGCAGAACAGAAACAGGCATTGTGAGAGACAGGCTGATGGCTGGGAGGATGAGGAGGCAGCGTGAGAGGGAGGTAAGGCTGAAGTATTGTCGTGTTTGCGCTGGGAGAGGAGGTACAGGCGTTGGTACTTTGTTGAGAATTGGTTTAGGACAGAGAAAGTGGAGGGAGTGAGAGACAGAGTATGGACTGATGTAGTGTTATTGAAGGGTGGACCTCAATAACTGAACATAAAGGAAGCCATAACTAGGATCTCTTAGAGGTGTTAAGCAGAAAGGCAGACCTGCGATGACGATTTCGAGGTTGACCAGTTGTGCTCATGAAGGACTGAGGGCGCTGGTGTCATGTTGAAAAGGAAGGAGGGCCACTTTAACAGAAGAGTTGTGGGCAGATCACATATGGTAGTAGCATTGTTGGTGATAGTGGTTGTGATGGTATTGATGATGGTAAATATAAAAGACTGTTGATATGAGCGATTTGCGGAGGAAGGGATGAAGGACAAGTGATGATAGTATTGTAGGAGCTAGTGGTTGTGATGGTAGTATTATTTAGTTGTGATGTTAGTTGCGGGGGTAGATATAATGGACAGTGTTGGTTGGAAGGATGGTTGGTGGAGGGGTTGAAGGAGCAGTGATGGATCAAGCGGTCTCTCCATCACTCATGCTGGGGTGATGAACAGCCCTGCCAGCCCCACCACTCACTCGCCTCTCTCGTTGAAGAAAAAATATTCCAAGGTAAATAAAGCACAATAAATACAGACGCTAGTTAAATGCTGCCTCATTCTCGACTGTTTGACTTTGGAATAGTTTGGGAAGGGGCTAATGATTCGTAAGTCACGTAAATTATATACCTTATGAACGCAGTTATTTTTCATTGATAATAATGGAAGCCAGTTCTTTGTGTACTCTGTTGAGCTGTCCTGCTTTTGTGCATCCCCCTTCCTGTTTTTGGATCCTTCCCATCCCATGTTTTAGTGGGAAATAGGATGATGATAATAATGACGTTGATGATGACGACGTCGATGATTTTGATGATGATGATAATATTATGATAAAGATGGTTATAATACGATGAAATATATTGATATGACATTGTAACTGGAGAGGTTGGTGAGGAAAGCCAAAGCAGTTCTTGATCTTGTCTGCGGTTTCGGCCAAGGCTCGTGTTGCTCGGTGTGGGCAGGCAGCGTGACGGTCAGGTGTGGCATAGTGCACTGTGGTTCGCCAGTAAAAGCCTCCTATCACATGCCCACTTGTGTTAATTGTGCTTTGTTATTTCTCGTGCTTAATGGCGTGTTTCTTGTGTTATGTGTTGTATACTGTATATTTTTGCCGCTCTTGGCATATTTAACCTCTTGACTCATGTGGCGTCTGTTAAAATTTATTCGCGGTATTTGGTGTCCTTGGTACAGATGGGGATGGTTGATAAAGGCTGTAACTAATTTATCTAGCTTAGCAAATATAAATTTCTATGAAGCTGTATATCTGGGAAGCGCAAGAACATACAGAGAAATGGGTCGTCAAATTGGAGGGACTGATGCTTTTTATTCCGTATTACACGTGGGTATTTCCTCTGTGGTACGATAATTCCAACGACGAAATAACCTTCATAGGGTTCCATTGCTCGGAATTACAGAGCCACAGGAATTATTATGTGTGTCAGCCGGACCTCAACCCGTGTAATGTAGGGACAGGACTTTGAGCCGCTTGCTGGGTAGTCGTAGTTTCTCTCTTTCATGCCCCGCGTTGTTGCTTTATCACGGGAAAGTTTGTGGCACTGAGTCGCGCTATGAATATATGCATTTGAGGTTGGGATTTTACTG
>NC_137019.1:7095532-7240532 GCF_032717465.1 Coenobita brevimanus | reverse complement strand
ATCTTTTGTTCTTATCTCTTCCTCTCCCCTCTCTTCTTGTCTCTTCTCCTCTCCTCTTATCTCGTCTCATCTCGTCTCTTTTCACATCTTATTTCTCTCGTCTCGTCTCTTATTCGTCACGCCCTGTTTCCTTTCGTCTCTTCATCACTCTCTTCTCTTCTCTTACCATCTCGTCTTGTCTCTCCTCCTCTCCTTTCCTCCACTTCTACCCCTCCCCTTGCATCCCACTTGCGCTCAGTCACGGCGGTAATTGTTACTGCTTGAGGGGTTGAAGTATTGCTCAGCCTCACGCCACTCTGTTTCTTCCTCTTCCTCTCTCCTACTACTCTGGATTCTCTCATCGTACCTCTTGCCTACTCTTGATTCTCACCTCCTGTCTCTTGTGTGCTTTTGATTCTCCTCTTCTACTTCTTACCTACTCTTAATTCTCTCTTCCTTTCTCTTGATTTCCTCTTCTCTCTTTGTATTTTCGATTCTCTCCTGCTAACTCTTCTGCTCGTGATTCTCTTCTCCTTCCTCTTAATTCTCTCCTCCTTTCTCATACTATTCATGAATCTCTATACATCCTTCTCTCCTCTTTTTTACTTTTGATTCTTTTCTCCTTTCTCTTGAGTATCTCCTCCCTCTTACTACTCTTGATTCTCTCCTACTGCCTCCTACTTACTCTTAATTCTCTCCTGTCGCTTGTCTGCTCATACTTCCTGTCTCTGTCCCGGCCGGTCCCTTACTCTTCATCCTTGCTGCCACTACCCTTGACTCTGTTCATATCTCTGGTCTACTCTTACTGCTGTTCTCACTCATAACTACCCCTGAAACTGACTTCCTCTTCATTCTTGCCTCTCTTACTTCTCCATCTTCTCGTTCTTACCCTGATTTCTGTCCTCTTTTTCTTGGATTTCTTGCTTCTGTTCTCCTGTTGTTTCTTTCCTCCTAGGTATTTTTTCTCCTTTCTTTTTCTCGTGGCACGTTATTGCTCGTGTACCTGTTCACCTCTTCTTACTCGTATTTATCCCTTCTCCTCCCCTCTCTTCATGTTTCTCCTCTCTTCCTCCTCACTCTTCCCTAATCTTGCTTTTATCCATACCCTTCTCACTCTGCCGTGCCTACTCTTGTATGTCTCAATTCTGTTTCCACTTACATATATTTTCAGCTCTTTCTTCTTGCTCTGGTCTTCTTCCTGCCCTCTCTTGTTTCGTCTTAGTCTTTTGCTTTTGGTTATACAGTTTGTCTGCTTGTATTAGAGTTTCTCCTTCTTGTCCTATATTTTTGTTCTTGCCGCCTCTTGCTTTATTACCTTTTTTTTTTTTTTTTGCTTCCTGAATTTTATCAACATTTTACTTTTATTGTTATTCCTTTTTTTTTTTTTTATTTTTTTTTTTTTTTTTACTTCTGTCTCGTCATTGTCTTTGTCTCATTTTCATCTCTACTTAATATTTCTTCGCCCTTTCTTCTCACTTTTGTTGCTCTGCTTCATCTTTCTCTCAACCTTCTCATCATTCAAGCTTCCTCTTATTTGTTTTCGACTTTACCATCTTCATTTTTCTATTTATTCCCAATTTTTGCGTTCTCTTGCTTCTAGGTCTCTTGCATCGTGACACACACACACACACACACACACACACACACACACACACACACACACACACACACACACACACACACACACACACACACACACACACACACACACACACACACACACACACACACACACACACACACACACACACACACACACACACACACACACACATTCTCTCTCTCTCTCTCTCTCTCTCTCTCTCAGGTTCATTTTATCGCCCACATCTCCCCGTCCTTCCTCCATCAGCCTCTCTTTGCACCTGCCTTCCCCTCTCTCTCCTGTCTCATTAATCTCTCCTGTGCTTTCTTCACCCCTTCCTCCTCCTCCTTCCCCTCCTACCATCATCATCATCATCATCATCATCATCATCATCATCATCATCATCACCACGTCCACCACCATCTTATATTTTTTCTTTTTCCTCACTTTGTATTTTCATTTCCTTTGTTTCCCCGTCGCATTTCCTATCTCTCATTACTTTCTCCTGCTCCTGCATCTTTTTCTTCTTTTTCTCCCTCATCGTACCTTCTTTTCCGCTCTTTGTCACACCATTCTCCTCTCATTCCTTCTGCATTCACTTCTCAACTCCTTTAGCATCTCATTTCCCCCCTCCGTTGCATCTTAACTTCCCTCGCATACCACAGCATCTAAGCATCCCGCCTCCTCTCCCTTTCCCCTCATCTCCCCTGCCTCTTTAACTTCTTTCTCCCCTCTCTTCTACATTCACTTCTGTTCTTTCTTCTTACTATTATTTCAGTTCTTGTTCGTCTCTCATTTGTCCATTTTCTTTACTCGCTTCTTTCTGTCTTGTCTCTTACGTAAATTTTCATTCTTCATGCTCTCTTTTCTCTGTTTCTGTAATTTATCATTCACGCCTGTCTTTCCTATTTTCACTCTTTTCTCCCCTCTCTTTACTGTCTTTCCTTTCCTTGTACTGTCTGTTTCTCCCTACATATTCCATTATTCTCTCTCTCTGTCTCTGTCTCTCTCTCTCTCTCTCTCTCTCTCTCTCTCTCTCTCTCTCTCTCTCTCCTCTTCCTTTATGTATTGTTACTCATTCACTCATTTTCCTTTTTCTTCCTTTCACTCCTGTCTCATCATTTTTTTCAGCCTATTTCCATTTTCCTCTCTAGTCCCTCTTCTCTTCTCTTCCCATCTCTTTCTTTCTCTTCCCTTCACTCATTTCCTCTGCCCTTCTGTTCCTTCTTCTTCCCATTTGCTCTCTCCTTTTCTCTTTTCTTCCCATTTCATCCTTTCCCTTTCCCTTCCCTTCTCTTCCCATCACTTCTTTTCCCATCCCTTCTCTTCTCTTCCTTTCCCTTCCCCTTCCCCTCTCCCCATCTCTTCCTTTCCCTTCCCTTCCCTTCTCATCTTTTCCCTTCCACTTCCCTTCTCTTCCTATTCTCCTTTCCCTTTTTATCCTTTCCCTTCCCCTTCCCTTCTCTCTTCCCATCTCTTACTTTTCCTTCCCCTTCCCTTCACTTCCTCTCGCCACCCGCCTTCCCCACCTCCTGCTGCTTGACTTTTCTCTCTGTGACTAACTTCTCGCTTCCTCCCGCCTCTGCCTTTAACCAGTTGTTGCTTTAGGTTGATGGTGGTTGCTGTGATGGTGATAATGGTGGTAGCTGTGATGTTGGTTATTGTGAACGGTGGAGGTGATGATGCTGGTTGATGGGAATGGTGGTGGTTGTGATGTCTAGTATGATGGTGGTTGTGAATGTTGGTGATTGTGTGGTGGTAGTTGTAATGATGGTGGTTGTGAATGGTGGTGATTGTGTGGTGGTAGTTGTAATGATGGTGGTTGTGAATGGTGATGATTGTGTGGTGGTACTGTACTTGTAATGATGGTGGTTGTGAAATGATGGAACATAAGAAAGTAGTGGTTTTGTGGCGGTGTGGTTGTTTTAAGTGGTAGTGGTTGTGAGGAACTTGGTTGATGGTGGTGACAGGGTAGTGGTAGCGAAGGTGGTGGTGGTGGGATTGTTTTGAATGGTGGTGGACTCGCTAAGGTAGTTGTAATTGTTGTGGCTGATTGTGGTGATTGTTATGGATGGTGGCTGAGGTGATGGTGGTAATAATGATGATGGAGGTGGTTGTTGTTACAGTGATGGCGGCGGTAGTGGAATTTATGTGGATGGAAGCAGGTTTTGTTGGTTTTGTCGGCAGTAACTGTTGTGTCTGGGTTTTGCGTTGGATATATTGATAGTGTAATATTTTAAAAAGGTAATTCAATACGTTTGTGATGATTATTTTGATAGGGTAGGATTTTGTAAAGGTAATTCTGTGTGTTTGTAATGACTGTAGTGAAGAATACGATGTCAGGTAATGATGATTGTTTATAAGTGCGACAACTTTGGTCTAATCTGCAGAGTTATGAGTAGAAATTAAAGTCATATATCCAATGTACCAGCTTAACTTGTCAGCTTTGTTTAGTTATTATGGCTGATGAACTAATGGAATGGTGAAATAAGTAAGATATTGGTGAATGCTGAGCTTCTGTGATGATGCAGTTATGTGTAAATGTTTGATGAGGAAGTGAAGAGATTGTTAGTTTGTGAGATTGTTAGCTGGAGACATTACAGGATGGCGATAGTTTTGAGTGTTAGATGAGGAAGTGATTGGGTAGTGATAGTAACGGAGAATATGAATGGGAAGTGATGGGATAGTGATAGATTGTGAGGATCTTAGATGGGAGAAGAGGAGATTTTGTACTTGGTGAAAAAACGGTTTATAACAAAAAAAGAAAAAAAAATAGTGGTTGAGAGGTAACTTAGATACTGAGATGACAGACCAGAGATGAGAAATGGAGAGAACAGACCAGCGATGAGAGATGGAGAGAGAGTGATTGATCCGAGAGATGGCTGGTTGGTGATAAAGTGAGTGTTACGTGAGAGTTGATAGGATAGTACCGTATATGATGTGATGAGAATTGTGAGAGATGGAGCTAGTGATAGAATGATGAGGTGTCCAATTGGTGTTAGAGTGTTAGGTGAGGGTTGATAAAACAATAGTCTACATCTGGTGGGTTATATGAATTTTAGAGTGGGTATTTTTAGTCGATGAAAAGATTGCATATGATGATTGTGATACTGGATTCCTTAAGACGCTGGGGGATCGTGGTAAGAAGTGAGGTTGTAAATAGGATGGTCGTAGTTGGTTGATGATGTATGGTAGTTGTTGGTTGAGGATGTACGGTAGTTGTTGGATGAGGATGTTTGTATGGTAGTTGTTGGTTGAGGATGTATGGTAGTTGTTGATTGAGGATATATGGTATTAGTTGGCAGAGGATATATGGTAGTAGCTTGTCGGGGATGGTGCTGTTTTGTATGTTCTATGCTGGTATGGTATGTGCTGTAAAGTTTGTCGCACCGGTATTCGAAGGTTTGACTGATGAATGTTTTGAGGTTTGTCCCATTTTCCCTGGGCACTCTGACAGCTAACTTACTCGTGTGTTTTCCTTTTTCTTGCCTCTAGATTCTTCCCATTCCAGTCATGATAGTGGAAATAAAACGATGATGATGGTATGACTAAATGTTAGGGTTAGGGGGCAGGTTACTACTGAGAGTGATGTGATGAGTGATGAGTAAAGTGGGGATTGTGATAGCTGTAAACTGTAGTTAGTAAAAGCACCGTAACTGTTGTATAATGTGATAGATATGTTGATGGGATAATCCTAGTAAGTGTTGAGGGAGGTGATAGCTTGTGGCGTTGTTGGTAGAGCCTGATAGAATTGTTGGTGATAACAGTACAGTAAGATCTTAATAATGATGATGGATTATATGGCTGTGATTGGTACTGTTAATGATAAAGGAAGAATATTATACCCTTTTGATAATGGAGGAAGGTGGCTGTGGTGATAGGATGGACTGATGATACTGAATGTGGTGCTTTGTGTACTTACCGGCCGTATTAGCGTTGGTTCAGAGGGTCTACTATACTCTTTTCACCTTGACTTGGCCTAGATTTTCATCCTTTTATAGCTTATCTCACGTCGCTCATGGCAGAAAAATATAATACTGGAACTCAGTATTCTTTTTGAACCACTTTTTTTTTTTTTTGTGATTACCATCATATTCTGGTGTTGATCTATTGCTATATCCAACATTCAGTCGGAGAGATGGCAATTTTAGGCCAAGTTAGAGTACAAAGGGAATAACTCGTCTTCTATCTAGTGTACTTCTCCAAAAGACACATTAATATTGTCGTGTATTTTGTTTGATGTAAGCTATGTAGGTCTTTATGTCAAGTATATTAAGGTAAAAATAATTGGCAAAGAAATGTTGCTAGGGATCCTCCTAAGACGACAAGGATACGCCCAGAGGTGATAGGAAGATAAGATGCTGTGTTAGTGAGTGATGGTGTGGTGCTAAGTAGTGATAATGATGGCACTGTAATTGGTGGTGATGCTGCCCGTGATTGCAATAATAGTAAGGAGGGAAGGTGAGTGATGGTGGTTGCATCGGATGGAAGGATGTTGACATTGTTGCAGAAGAGAATTTCGATGGCTTCAACACTGCAAAGAGAGTGAGTTCTGTTTAGTATTTTATTCTTGTTGCTACCCGACGATTTTATTCAACTGGTAGTAAGAGATTAATGATGGCGATAGCTAACCCCCAAGGCGAAAAGTATCATTTGACTGAATAAAATCACCTGGAGACAGCAAGAGTGAAATAAAATCGACGTCCTCCAGCAGAAGGGATGAATTTGAATGAATGGATTTTAAGCTCATTTTTATAGAGCACTCTGGTGATAGTTCTCCTGTCTTTGCGTTTTTCCTTACTTCTGTCTGTGTCCTTACCCAACCCATTTATAATAGGTGGGGTATGGGTAGATTGATGATGATGGTGAATGTGAACGTGGTGCTGTGTGGCCAGAATGATGATAGAGGATGATATGGTGGTGTGATGACAGCGAAGGTGGGTGGTAATGGTGATGCGTGTGATAATGGTGATGTACTGTGATGACGGTGTTGCGTGGTGGTAATGGTGGCATGTGACTATTTATGGTGTTGCGTGGTGATGATGATGGTAGCACAAAAGGGGTGGAGTTGAAAGGGAGCGGGTTAAGCTGAATGATGATGGTGTCAGTAGGTAGATGACTGTTCTTTGGTGGCAGTGGTAGAGTGTGAGGATGGTGGGAGGAAGCGTTAAGGTGGTAGCAGGTGGTGGTAATGGTGTGATGAGTGGTGATAGATGATGATTATAATACTGGGAACTGCTGAAGTGGTAGTAGGTGATGCTGATGGTGTGCTGAGTTTGGTGGTAGATGATGATGGTGTGGTAATGGCAGGTGATGGTGGTGTGTGGTAATAATGTTGGCAAAATGATGGTGTTTGTGTGGTAGTGATGGTAGTAGGCGATGAAGGCAACAAATGATGATGGTGGAGTGGTGACGATGGTGGCAGATGATGATACTAACAAGTGGTGGTGGTGGTGGTGGTAGCAGATGATGATGATGGTGACAGGTAATAATAGCGTAACTGGACATAAATGGTGACGGTGGTTAGAGATGATAATAGTAAGTTGTGGTGGTGCGGTTGCCATGGTAGCAGGTGATGATGGTGGCAGTAATAATGGTGTACCTTGACGTAGATGTTGGAGGCAATGATGATGATGGCTCGTTGATGCAAGGGTTATCCAGGGCATTAGTGATGGCAGGCGGTGATGATGTAGCTTAATGAAAATTATGAGAGGTGATGATGGTGTTTTGTGGTGATGTAGGTCGATGTAAATGATGATCATGATGATGATGATAACGATCATGATGGTTGTGATGTATGGTGATTATGTAGTTCGGTGGAAATGATGATGATGATAATGATGATGGGGGTGCCGGTGGTGGTGGTAGGTGGCAATGATGTAGTGTGATGGAAAATAATGGAATATACTGATGCTTTCTTGTGTGATGATGATAGGGAATGGTTATAATGGTGATCCGGAGTGTTGATGGTGTTAGTGAAGGTAGTGTATCTTGATGGTGATCCTGGTTGATAATGGTGTCCGATGAAGATGATATGCCTTGATGGTGATAATATGTCTGAAAGGGTTGGTGATCTTTTATGCTGGTGGTCATGGTAATGGTGTGTGATGAAGATGGGGTAGGATGACTAAGATGATGAAAGATGTTGATGGTCCTAGTAGCTAATCTTGGCTGTGGATAATAATTTAGCTCAGTGAGGTGGATGGTAGATACTGATAGTTTCATTAATTGACCTGTGAGATGGAGCTAGGATACTGGGGGCTTGAATGGTGTATGAATGATTGTGTGGTCAGAATCGCTTGGTGTACTGTTGTTTCCCACTTTTGTAATTAGTCTCCACTTAGTAGGTGGAGACCATTGTTTTGCTGGTATTATTATTATTCTCGCTTCAATCTCTCGCAACGATTCCAGGAGAACTGGAGACTGCGCAAGGAATCTAAAGGGCCCAGGTTATGTGTCCTGGCTAGGGTCATTACTGATAGAAAAAAAAATCCAAATCTTCCAAATGGGGTCAAGGTCATTGTAGGAAACAGTAGCAGATGCATGCGTTCGTCGACACCTTTTGCAGATCCCTTGTTGATGTTACACAAGAAGTTACCTTAGACTCTTCAGATCTTGTTTATATTACACATACTTTACCACATGATTGGCGAAGCTTTCTTATTTTGGTTAAACACTGAAAATACGTATCTAATTATTATTATTTCGGCCTCAGAGTCTCCCGACGATTCGAGGAGAACCGGAGACTGCCCATGAATCTGAAGGACCCAGGTCATGTGTCCTGACGTGGACCATTGCTGATAGAATAAACAATTCAAATCTCCCCTATGGGGTCAAGGTCACTAAGAAACAGTAGGTGGAGACTAGTGACTGTCCGTAGGACAGTTACATCGTTTTAGTTTTGTTTGTTTTTGCATCCTGCCTCACTCCATCATGTGGGAAGGAGGGTGATGACGATGATGATGATAATGAGGTGGTGATTGAAAACAACCCAAGTTGACGGTAATGCAGTATGATGATGATTGTGCACGATAGTGACGGTGGCGATAAGGTCTGAGACTGATGGGATAGTTTGGGGAAAATGATGGAAGGTGTTGATGATTCTTGATGCTAATGACAGATGATGTTGATGGTTTGGCTCGACGATCATGATGAAAGGTATTGATGGTTTTGTTGTGTGGTGTTGGTGTTAGGAACTGCTGCTTCTGCTGATGGTGATATTGAATGTTAAAAAGGGCAGAAAATGATATTGTAGTTTGACGAACATTGTCTGCAATGTGTGATGAAGGTACTGTTACCTGGTGATGGTGAAGGGGTGATGAAGGTGTTGTCTCGTGATGTGATGATGTGAAGGTGTGGTGGAGGTGAGGAGGTGATGATAAAAGGGGATGAAGATGTTGTGTGGTGATGGTGATGTGAGGGTGTAGTAGGGAGAGGAGTGGTGGGTTTGGATGATGATAAAGGGGTGATGAAGGCGTTATTGCGGAGGTGATGACGGTGTGAGGGTGTGGCATGGTGGGGTGAGAGGTTGAGTTGGTAGGGGGGACGAGCTAATCTCTCACCGCGAGGCCTTGAGGTGATCACGGGTAGAGCAAGATTGATGGATCTTCTGCACCTCCTGCCTTTCTCTCCACCCTTCGCCCTCGCCTTTCTCCTAGCTTCCTCATCTTGATCTTTCTCCTATCCGCCTCTTCTTGACCTTTCTCTTATCCCCTTCTTCTTGGCCTTTCTCCTATCCTTTTCTTGGCCTTTCTCCTATCCTTTTCTTGGCCTTTCTCCCATCCTCTTCTTGGCCTTTCTCCTTTCCCTCCTCCCTGATTGGTCTTATATGTCTTTCTTCGTGACCGTGCTTCCTATCTTCTTCGCTGTTCTCCTTTCCTTCCTTTGGCCTTTGGCCTTTTTCCTTCTTCGTGGTAATTCTCCATTCCTCTTGTTCATGACGTTTCTTATTTTATCCTCTCCCAGGCCGTCTTTCTTACTTTTATTTTATTTATTTATTTACTCTTTGAGGTCTTTCTCGTCTCCCACCCTCTTTCCTGGGTATCATTTCTCATTTCCCCTTTTCATGCTTCATCTCTTCTCTACTTCCTCGTGCATTTTCCACTTCACTTTGCCTCGCTTCTTCTCCTTTTCCTAACCTTCTCGTATCCCTTCCTTCGTAGCCTCTCTCTTTTTCATCTCTTTGGGATCGAATACCCTTCTTCATGCCATCTTTCATCTCTCACATTTCACGGCCTTTTTGCTCTCCTCTCTTCTTGACTCATCTGTGTGCCATTTCTTCCTGGTATCTTGCTATTTCCCCTTGAATCTCACTATTTTTTGTTTCTCATCATTTTTCTTTATTTCCCCCATTTCTGTCCCCCTTCTCCCTTAGTTTCCTTCCTGTTCTTTTGTCTTTGCCGTTGTCTCACTCTAAATTCTTATCATACTTCTGTCTCTTGTCTCCTCTCTCCTCTTTCCTTCTTGTTTCTCTTCCTCTTTCATTCTCTTGGTCCTCCCTCCTTGTTTTTACATTTTTCTTTGTAATCCTCACCCATCTCTCTCAGTTTTTCCGCATTGTTTTTCCTTCCGCATTCCTGTTTTTTTTTTTTTTTTTTTTTCCTGTATGGTCGTGTCTTCTTTTATTCTTCCGTCCGTCCGTCCATCCATCCTTCCGTCCGTATGCTTCCGTCAATCCAATCTCTCTCTCTCTCTCTCTCTCTCTCTCTCTCTCTCTCTCTCACACACACATAGATCACGTCTCCTTCATTTCTTCTTGTCATCCTTGGATTATTGCTCTTTGATGACGTTCTTTTTCTTTTCCTCTTTTTCAGCTTTGACTTTATTTCCTCTCAGGTATAATTTTGCTTCACCTTGTATCTTTTTTTAACGACGACTTCATTTCTTTGTATTCTGTATTTTCTTCACCTGGTTATATATTTCTTTTAATTCCTTTTCTTTTTCCCTGCTGTTTCTTGAATTTTTATATAACAACTTTCAAATATTTCTTACTTGTGTGTTTCTCTAGTTATCTAAGAACTATAGATTTTGCTGTTTTATATAATTATGAATTGTTGAAACTTTATCTTATTTTTTTTATTCAGTTATTATCTTAAGTGTTACCCCCCTCTGTTTTTCGGCCTCCTTCCTCCGGCTCCAGTTAGAATTTATGATCTTTTTTTTTTTTCACTTAATCCTTTTCTCTCTGTTCTCATTTACCCCCCGCCTTGCCCATGACTGTATTTATTCTTTCTTTTTCTTTTTCCTTTTTTTCAATATTCCAACGTTTCCCATTCCGTCCATTTCCTTTCTCATTCGTTCATGTTTCCTTTTGTTACTAGCAGTGTTCGTTCCTTCCTTTGATTTTTTTTTTTTTCATTCTGTTCCTGTCTTTTCTCTGTACTCTCTTCCCGTCGTAATATTTCATTTCACTGTTTCCTGGCATGTTCCGCCTTTCTCCTTCTCATGCCTCCAAATCTTTCTTGCTTTCTTCGGTGTTCCTGCCCTCCTTGACTCTCCTTCTTATTCCTGTCTTTTCTCCGTTGTCTCTTCCTCTCATGATATCTCTTTCTTTTCTGTGTCGTATCTTTTACAGTATCCCACTTTTTCTCATTCCTCTGCCTCTTCTGTTCCCATTAATGTTTCTTCTTTGTTTAACTCCCTCTCTTCACTTTGTTTCTGCCTTTCCTTCGTTTTCCTCCCTCATAATAATTCTTTCTCCTCTGTTTCCAGGTGCAATATATTTTCCACTTCTTTCCTTTTCCTCCATTCTCTTTCTCCCTTCACTACCTTATATTTTCTCCTTCATCTCTTTCTTCCATACATTTCTTTCCCCTCTGTGTCTTGACTTATATTTATTTCATCGTCTCTCTTTCTTTTTCGTTCATGTTTTCATCCTTAAGGTTTTCCCTCCTTGACATTTCTTCTGTATTTTGTTCCTCTCATTTGTCCGTCTATTCGTCCTTTCATATATTTCTTTGATCTTCCCCACCTTCTTAGCTTCCTTCGACCAAGCCCACGAGAATACAACCCCGCCCTCACTCCCTCTCGTACTCCCTCTTCCTCTCCCTCTCCCTCTCCCTCTCAGCTCGGTGTAATATTCAGGTCGTTTGTTGGAATTATTAATGAACATAATTACTTGGAGTCTCATGCAAAGCTAATCACAGGTTAATATTGGATGAAAGGGAATCAGGGTTATGCAAAAAATAATATTGACATTCTGAACTCGGCTACTTTGAATACAGTTAATTGAGAGAGAGAGAGATAGATAGATAGATAGATAGAGAGAGAGAGAGAACAGGCGGGCAAAGAAATATATTCCAAACCGTAACAAAAATACAGACTTTTTGAATAATGTTGGAATTGTAATGAGAGAGAGAGAGAGAGAGAGAGAGAGAGGTGCATAAGTAAAGGGACACATAAGTAAGCCTGCACCACTCTGCCCAGCCAAGCATACAGCCAACCTTCACACATAAATAGGACAGTTACCAAAGGGGACAGGTCGACTTGGGGAAAAAATAGTGGCCATATATACTTGTAGTGGACAGGTTTACTCCTGGATTTAGGGAGGTGGAGGACTTGGGGAGGTCGAGGTAAGGTCATTGGTAGGAGGGAGAAAGGAAGGGATGAGAGTGAGAGGTTGGGTGGGTAGGAACGGGAATGATAGAGGTAGGGAGGGTAGGAGGGAGGTGTAAGGAAGGGAGAGGTACAGGAAAAGAAGGGAAGTAGTAGAAGTAAGGAAAGAAGAGGGAAAGATTGGATGGGGAAGAGGGAAGCTGGATAGTGAAAGGATTTGGCAAAGGATATGGAGTTCGCATTACAAAAAAGACAGTAAAAGAAAAGCGGATGGCTGGAGGATGTGTTGGTGAGCAAAAAGTGGATTGAGGAATTGGGAGTACCGGTACTTGTGGATGAATGACGATGATGATGATAATGATGAGTCTGACTGGATGGATGGTGATGAGTACGCGTTGATGATAATGATGATGATGATTATGATAATAAGTACATGAGTGGATGGATGATGATGATGAGTATGCGTTGATGATGATGATGATGATGATAATGATGAGCACGTCTGGATGAATGATGATGGTGATGATGATGATAATTATTAGTAGTATGTGTGGATGAATGATGATGATGATGATGAGTACGTGTGGATGAATGATGTGATGATGATGATGGTGATACTATGAGGTCGTTGCCAGTTTCACGAGCCACTAATTATATTTAGCACCGAATTTAAGGATTTTCCACACTTTTTTTTTTTTCAGGTTTTATTCACGACCAGTCAGTCACATACATAGCTCGGGTGCATATTTTTTACCACTGCTGCCACTCAGCGCTGGTTTTAGTGGTGGCACACAAAGCCGACTTCATGTTTTACTTCCATACACTAATACCCTGATGCATTACAGTCATGGCATTACTGATATTTATCATCCACATACAGTATATTAGTCATGTATCACCCACTTCTGTTTTAAATGCAGCGAATCATCAGCTTCATTTATATCTCCCGTTTATTACCAACTGCATATACTGCCAGTCACCAAGTTCATGTAGTACCAGCTTCGTATAAACTGCTGTCCATCACCCATTGATTTATTACCACCACGTATCGGTAACTACTACAGTGCTAACACCAACTTCCTGTATTACCACCACACTCTATACCACTAACTTCACGCACCGCCAGGTTCGTGTTATCTGAGGTTATTGGCATAGTGAGTCTACGTAGCACCAGTTCCCTGTGTTACTGGCATAGTCTGTATCACTAACTTCATGTACGACAGTTCCGTGTTACCTGATCTTTTTGGCATGTTGAATCCACCTGTCATCAACCACCAGTGTTGCTACAATAGTCTGTATCGCTGACTTCATGTATGCCTAATTTCCTGTTACCTGAGCATAATGGCGTGTTGAGGGTGTGTGGTGTGGTGGTGTGCGGTGTGGTGGTTTATGGTGTGGTGATGTGAGGTGCTCATGTGCGGTGTGGTGGTGTGAGATGTGGTGATGTGCGGTGTGGTGGTGTGTGGTGTGGTGGTTTGTGGTGTGGTGGTGTGCGGTGCGTGGGATCTACACCGCAGAGTTAGAGTTCGTAAATAACGCGATGTCTACAACTTCCTGCCTGAACTACGCCACTAATGGAACACTCCGGCTCCTGGCCCCATTCCAGAGGCTGTGTGTGTAGTAGGGGTGAGCTATGCACACAGGGAAGTGGATCCTATATTTACATAAACCCTCATTCCTAATGGCTCTAACAGCTCTCTCCATTTTTTCCCTTTAGTTTTGCCAGCACGACCTTTGAATCAAATAACTCGCCATCTTTTGTGGTTCATTTTTATTTCTTGCCAGCCCGACTGTAAGAGCAAGTAGCTAGCCATCTTTTGAAATTGATTTCTTTTTTTCCATTAATTTTGTCCTCTCTCTCTCTCGCTCTTTTTTTTTTTTCTCCAGAAAACAGATGCAGCTTCATTTCATCCTCCAGAGTTCGGTGAGAGAGCAGAGCATTATCCCTCACCATTTTTTCACCCCTGCCCAAATTAGGCTAACAATCAGATATTGCGTTTGTAATTAACCGGAACCAATTTTGCATGTTCAGCGGGTATGAAAAATGGCGGGACTGTTTACGACATGACGCGACCACCCGGTGATTAACTGGGATTATTTTGGGGGCGGCAGACATTCCCGGATAAATGGCAAAACACGGACGCCGCTCGTGGCCATGGAATTTATTATTTACTCGTTGCTGTGTGGGTGCTGTCCGGGGGTGGCAATGTGTGAAAATTTGTCCGGAGTTCTGATGCTTTGTTGGAATGCGGCGGTCCGGTGAGGAAATAAGCCAGAGAAAATTAGACAGGTAATGTGTGAAAATCAGTTCATAGTTCAGCTGCAATGTTGGAATGTGACGGGCTTGTGTGGAAATGTGACGGATGGAGGTGATATGTTTTTTATGTACTCTTCATTCTGGCGTTAGGTGGAGGTGATATGGTGCTTATTTATGTTTTAGTGATTCAGTCGTTCTTGTATAACTTATGGAGGGCAATAGAAGCAGGTATTTTCTAGATGAAGGGCAATCACATAAATATCCTATACAGTACTTTCAGCGATTAAAAGAGACATAAATATCGTGTACTGTCAGTGGTTATCAAAGGACTGAAGGTGCCTGTGTATTCCAGTTGGTTACATTATTGGGCTTTGTTCTAACATGTGGGATATGTAGAGACGGGAGCAGGGTAAAGAGGACGACAGAAGAGAGAAACTTGGGTGTTTTGTCTAACCTCTTACCTCTGGCTCCCTATTACCCCAAACCTCTGTACCTCTCTCCCCACCCCTATGCCTCGCAGCTCCCCTAATACCATCCTCATTCTAATTCCTCTGATCCTCTCCATATTCCCATTCCACATTTATCACTCCCCATCCACACTCCTCATTCCTCACTTCCTTCTCCACACGGGCACTCCCCTCCACATTCCCATTCCTCGTCCACACTTTCACTTCTTACTTTCCCTCCTCACTCCCCGTCACACATCTACTCTCTCTCAGTAGTTCTTACCCCTCCTTCCACTCCCTACTCCTCTTCCCACTCTCCATATTGTCTCCACAGTACCCACTATCCCTCCACATTCCCATTTTTCACTTCCCTACCTACTCCTTCTCCCACTCCCCATTCCCCACTCTCCCTTAACCATCCCCCTCCCCCTTCCCCTTTCCCTTCTCCTTCCCCTTTCCCTTCTCCTTCCCCTTCCCCTGCCCCTCCCCGCCACATCTCGCCCTGTTATTACTAAACTTGTGCCCGACTCGTGTGTGTGCTCGGGCCCTCACCACCCTCGGGAATTGATTGCACGACCCTAGCCGAATCAGTCGAGTAGAAATCACGGGATATGCTCCTAACAACACCATGTTTCATACTTCGTAGTTTCGGGGATCTTTACGTTCACCGCCGTATTATCGTGGCGTTAAAGCTGAGGGTCCCGCAAGATTGTTTCGTTTTGCCCCTACCACCTCCGTACTGTTGATATTCAGAGGCCGTGGTGTATCAGACAAGGGGTCCTGCGCAATATACGTTGAGAATATCAGGAAACGTCTAGTTGCATCTGTGTATTTGTCTGAATGTGTTTGTGGGAAAAGTGAGGGTGGGGAGGGGTTTATGTGGGTATGGGGGTGTCTGCGTGGTCGCGTTTGTGTGATTTATGCATGTATATATATTTACACACACTGGTATGTTTACCTCTGTCACCAAAATAAACAGGGCTACGTTTTCATCTTTGTTTGTCCTTCTGCCTGTCCGTAGGATCACGAAAGGACTGGTGAACAAGTCATGGGGAAAAAGTGATAGGGGTGTTCAGACTGACAAAAGAATGAATTGGTTAAAGTTTATGGCATGGACACATTGGTACCTTTAGCTGCGTATTTGTTCAGGGCGTTGGAGGTACAGTACGTGTTCTGCCGTTGAGTGCCCTTGTAGTTGTATATGCTGGTTGGTGTCAGAAGTGTGAAGGCAGGGTAGGATGCTGTTGTCCATTAAACTGAATTACAGAATAAAATTTATCAGCTCATGTGCAACCGTGTGATAAGACTTATTCTGTACCACTGTGAACTAAGTTTTTATTAATGAAGATGTGTCGAGTCCATAAACGATTTCGTTACATATCATACATGCGTACATACACATACCAAAACACACACACACACACACACACACACACACACGTGTGTGTGTGTGTGTGTGTGTGTGTAGTTTAGTTTAGTTACTGTGTATGGACTAGATAATATTCACTTTTTGTTTTAAAAAATGCCCCTCGTTTGCAAGCCCTCCCTTATGACAGCCCCTCCATTTAGCAGGCCCCCTCCAGTATTAATGATCTCCCCCCACAATTAATTACCGGGAAGCTCATTGTGATCAGGCGTAATGCTGTGGCTAACATCACTCCAACAACCCGCCTGCAATCACTCACCCAGGGATGACAGCAACACTAAAATGAGGATGAGGTGGACGGGGGTCGAAAATGATGTACTGCAACCCCCACCCCAACACACACATATACACGCACATTTTTTGGTATATTTACTATTTCTCTCTGGTTTTTCATTTATTTCTGCGTATTCATCTTTCTGTATAGAACCCTTTGTGTATATAATTGTGTTTAGACGAAATCCATAGGTGTGTGTCATGTACGATTGCTTGTGTATTTTTATATATTGATCTCGTTTTCCTCGTGCTTACGTTTTCCATTGTCATACTTGAGTTCTGTAAAGGTTAAAATTGAGGTGTTGTTTATTGTGTCCAATAGCCGGTGTCCTTCCATAGATGTATAATAATCTTGCACCCTGATAAAAATGTCATGCACCCACAACAACTACTGAGTCATCATTACTTGCTGGTTGATTCCTGAGGTCGAGTTCTTATTGCTCGTGGCTAGGAGAAACACTATATTTATCCTCATTACATGTCTGTTTCTTTATACGTGACGTTCTCTTTTATGTTAGTATTAAAAAGATAGTAACAGTATGCGAGAAAATATTAAGGTGCAATATGCAGACTTAATCGCATGGACTTCTCCGTGATTCCTTTCACTTTTATTGCCATCGTTTTCACCCGCGTCATCTCGGTTAAATTTACCTTCTCTGTTACCATCACTTTACTGCTTCTCACCACCACCGTCATCACATCCAGCTCACTTCATCCCTATCAGCACCGCCCTGCCTCATCATCTCTTATTCTCTGCACCTCACCACACCAGTCACCACCATCACCCACCTCAACTTCAGTCGTTATCCTCTCCATATTTCACCCTCAGTACTATTATATGCCGCTGTATTCAACCCGCTTCACCATCAGTGTCATCATCATCACCTTGCCGCGTCATTTTGTCATCCTTGCTGGCACGTGACCAGTTTGACCGCTTCTTTCTCCAGGCTTGGTCTTGCAACACGGTCCTGTTTTCTCCACGCCCCTCACCCTTGCCCCATTTTGTGTATATATGAGTATGTGAGAGTATATTTTATTCCCGTGTCAGAAATTAGGTATTATATTATGTTCTCATTGCAACAGTACATCATGTGTCTGAATTCGTGGGTGCCTCAGTTTTAGACATAATTATTGCTTTACCATGCAATGTTTTCGTTCCTTACTCTACTTTCTGTGCTCCCTCACGAAATCCACTTCCAATCTCTCTCTCTCTCTCTCTCTCTCTCTCTCTCTCTTTTGCCCCCTCTTTAATCAGCCTCCTCATCACGTCCACTCTTTCCTTCCCCCTTCCTCCTTTTCCAGCCACCCTTTCCCCCTCCCCTGCAGTGAGCGTTGAGGGGGGGGGGAGGTCAGAGGTGAAGCCCAGGTAACAGCAGGGGGCGGGAGCGGTGTAGGGTCACCTGGGGTCGTCCGCGCCACCTCGGAGGGACGTGGCCGGGTCAGCTGCAGTGGTGGGGGTGGGGGTGGGGAGAGAAAGGATCCGGGTGATTTAGGGGTTGAGGGTGAGATGGCGAGGTTTGGGCTGGTGGTGGGGAAGAAGATAGTACGGATGGGTGATGATCTAGAACTTGGGTGTGGGGAGAAATGATGTGTTGCGAGGATTAGGTTAAACTGTGTGGTGGGGGAGTGAAATTAGCGAGGATTGTGCGCTTATTAGGGTTTTGATGATGATGTTGATGATTTCTTTTGTTTCACAGCGCCTTGGGTATAGGTGACTTATATTCACACACTTGTTGAGAGAATACTGTGTCAGAAGCGAATCTAATTCATCCCTAAAGGCGTTTGTTTGGAGATTTGGTTGATATGGAAGGTTTTATTCGTGGTTGTTTTGGATGTGAGGGTAGAAATGAGTATAGTAGTTAAAGTAAGGCGTATTTAGGGTCCAAGACTTAAGCATTGAGATGAAGAGATGGAAATGAGGTGGGAGATGAGGATAGGACGGGTAGCAGAGGACGTGCTTGATGACGTCTGGACAAATGACTGTTGATTAAAGGTAAGATCTGTAGCTGGGACAGCGCAGGGGTTGAGAGTGAGGCAAGGACGGATGATGGATGGATACTGTGGTGATTGTGAGATCTGATGATTCATGGGGCAGATTAAGGCGGATGATTTAAGTGGGGATAATAGCTGGGACTTAGAAAAGACGTTTGAAATGAATAAGGGATAGAGAAGGTGTTAAAAATGGATGGGAGAATAAAATCTTCAACAAAGAGAGTCGTAAGGAGCGGATGATGGTTCATTAATTAAAGGTAATAAAAGTAATTAAATTGGAGGGAAGGTGGTCTTAACCCCTTCAATACGGTGACGGACTTTTTTTTTTTTTTTTTTATCATTGTTGCCACCAGATGATTTATTCATGTTAAGAGATCACCCTGGCAGGAAGGTGAATTATAAAGGCTATATCTAACTTCTGTATACCAAGGCTGAAATAAGAACAAGGCACCGGACTGAAAGAGTTAAGAGGATGTGTGAGGAGAGGGCTGGGAGGAGCTGTATGGATGATAATGTTAGGGAGGACGAAAATATTGAATGGAAGTGGATATGTGGAATTTCAACCCCTTCAGTCCGGTGACAGACACACAGGTCCAACGTTGACCTTGACCTGTGACATTGACCTCTGATTGATCGTTCTGAAAATTAACACACTTTTTCTTCTTCTTCTTCTTCTTCTTTCTTTTTTTTTTTTTTTTTTACTTCCTCCAGACGATTATATTCACTGTAGGGGAAGGTTCCTGGTGGTGATGGATTATTGAAAGCTATATTTAACCCCTGCAGCTCGAAAGCCTGTCCTAAGATAAATAAAATCGTCTGGAGAGAGCAGGAATAATATGAAAAAAATCGTCATCGGACTGAAGGGGTTAGGAGATATGCAGTTTTGATTTAGTTATATATAAAGCTGTACATATTTTTAACTTTTAGTATTATTTGTGTGTGTTATTATTGTTGATATAGCTGTTGTTTTTTTTATTTTCGTACATTTTGTTATTGTTAATGTAGTTGGTAACATTCGTCCTCTGTATTGTTTTTTTTCTTTTTTTTATTACAGGTAAGCTGACTACTTCCTTTGCCATACGCCAGAGGTGTAAGTATAAGAGCAAACTTTATTTTGATACACTGATGTACTGACATCTACCGTAATGTTACTGGAACTGTACAGCTAATAGTAAAAATGTTACTATATAACTCACCGTACCACCAATCATCGTCATCATCACCATCATTATATCATTACGATCATTACCATCATTATCCTCTCCCTAAATCACACCAGAAAGTTGGAAAAAGGTAAGATTCAATGCAGAGAAAAAAACACAAGAATATTTCGATGATTATGAAAAAAGAAATATTGATAAACTGAGTGAGGAATGAAGGAGGCTCGCGATTTACAGAGGAAGCAGTTAGAGGAAGGGAATGGGGAGAAATGTAAGGGAGAAAGAGGAGAATGGAGAGAATATAGAGTTCGAGGATAAATAAGGAGGTTAAGAGGAAAGAGGAAGGTGATGAGGAAGGGGAGGGAAGGCAGGTATGTGGAGAGTGAAGGAAATGAATGAAGAGCAGGAGGGGAAATGAAGTTAAGGAAAAGGGGGAGGGTGTTGAGAAAGGGAACGGAAGACAGCTACATGAAGACTGAAGGAAAGGGAAAGAGCGAGAAGTTGGATTAAAAACGAGAAACTAAAGGAAAAGGGAGAAGGCAGTGAGAAAGGGTTAAGGAAGGCAAGTAAGTGGAGGCAGAAACGCAGCAAGAGGCAAGAACGATGGCTGACTCTTACACGCCTCTTGAAGACAATCGTAATATTTTTTCCCTTTTATCCGAGACGGGAAGGAAGGAAGGAAGATTCTCCCTGTGTATTTTTTCCTCTTTCTCTCCCGTGCACTCTGACAGAAGATAAGCGCCTTTTTTTTTTTTTTTTTTTTCATACCCGGTTATTTTTCCACCGCCCATCTTCCTGCCATTAAAAATACAAACTGATATGTGGATTTTATTTTTACGTGGTCCGACCTGTGTTTTTTTGGGTTTACGAACAGAAATGCCGTGGAAGGATCTTTTATATTTTCTTAGAAGGGAGAGAGATGGATGGGAGATGCCAGGATTAGGGATATGCGGAGGAAGGAAAGAATGCGAGAGGAATTGAGAGGGAGGATTTAAGTTGGAGGGAAGTGGAGGGGATACGAGACCGAGAAGGATAGAGAACTTAGAAGGAGGAGGAAGAGTGGGAGGAGAAAATCTTTGTATAAAAGGGCTGAGGAGGAGGATTTACGTAAGAAAAGAGAGAGGAGGAGGTGAGAGAGAGAGAGAGATAATGTGAAAAAGAGAAGTGTAAAGAGAGAAAGTGAGCTAGGCTTGCACCATAAAGTTCGAGTAATAGGAAGCTGCGTTGGAGAAATGGGGGTTGAAGAGTTGAGGTGAAAGTAGGCAGTGGATGTACCGTGCTGAGGCAAGAAGTTGAGTGGTAAATGAAGCAGGAAAGTAACCACCTGATGGTCTGAACAGCTTTCGACTTTTATTTCACTTAATTCCAGACGATTTGATTCAACTGAGAGGGATTCATAGGCGTCTAGAGATGTTAATACTGGTGCCCCTGATCCTCACATGACATTGATAACTATAGTATTTTATTCCAGCTAATGGCATACGATTATATTCAACTGAGAGTGACTCATGGGAGTGTTGAGATTATTAAGAGACGACGCGAGAGGTGGAATCAATAATCTAATTAAGAAGAAGGGAAAGGAGACTCTTAGAGAGGAGGGAAGATGAACAGTCAGGGAATCAACCATCGTAGCAGCTTTGTCTGAAGATTATTTAAAACTAGTGAAACATTTATTAGCCTTTTAATCCTTTGTCTCTGGCGAGAGTCTGTGAACTGAGTACAAACATCTGTCATAAGCTGGGATAAAGTAAGAAGCACTTTATTCTTGACCACAGATTAAATTGTGATTGTTTTGACACACATGTTTGGTGTCGCATGGTGTCACAGAGTAAATCATCTGTGTGTAGCCAAAACACAAAGCAAACAAGTAAATGAAAATTGAAGGGTTAACAGGACTATACGGCTTTTACTCTAATTTGGCCTAAAATTGCCGTCTCTTCATCCTCACTTCTGTACTCCAGCAAGACATTAACGTTACAATATGATGTGAAGAAGTGCTAAGGAAAAAGATTAAGGGCCATAGCATCGCCTTTCTCGGCCACTGGGCAACGTGAAATAAGCTGCAAAAGGGCGAAAATCGGGACCAAGTTAAGGTGAAATGAGTATAGTACCCGTGTAGAATGGTTATGCTTTTCTAAGATGTATTCATCAAACCTTATGAAGTCGCTTATTTTCCTTACTCTGCTCTAAGGAATTTTTGTACATCATGGGAGAAGTAGCTAAGAAGATGCAAGTGTAGATTAATTTGGAGAGAAGCTAGAAATAAAATGTGTTTGAAAGAAAGGGATGGAATAAGGAAAAATAAAGAGGACGCAGACATGCTAGAGAAGGAAATGGGAAGAGATGTTGAATGGGCAAGGAGGAGGAGGTGGTGAATGTGTAGGGAGAAGAAGATGAATGTGTAGGGGGAAGAAAGGGAGGTAAATAGGCAAGGAGAAAAAGGAGAGGAATATGCAAGAAGAAAGAGACGATAAAGGTGTAGGAAGAAAGAGAATGAACGAAATATTAAAGGAGAAAGAACAGGTATATGTGCAAGGAGAGAGAGAGAGAGAGAGAGAGAGAGAATATGGAATGTGCGAAAGGGAAGGATGCAAGAGGGTGAAGGCTTGGGTGATCTTTGTGGGGGCAGGGTCAGTCTTGGTGTGCCGTTCCACCCTCACCCTGCCGTCCTTCACCCTGCCCTCCCTCACCGTTCTCTCCCTCACCCTGCCTACCAGCTCCTCACCCCCCTTACTTTATTTTACTATTTCCACATTTCCATTTCCACCCCTATTTCGTATTACAGTTATTTCTTCTTTACCATTTCCTGACCATCTGAATCTCACATTACTCTTGCAATTTCTCCTCCGTCTATTCACTCACCTTATTTCGTGTTACAGTATTATTATCATTGTTGCCGTGTCATTTCCACACTTGGTATATTCATTTACTGTTTTCATTTCGCTACCATCGCCTCACTTACTTTACTTCATTATTCTTATTCTTATTCTTATTCTTATTCTTCTTCTTATTATTATTACTTGCTATCATTTTGTTTTCGTCTCTCCTCTTTATGTTATTTGTTTTAGTCTGTTCATTGTCTGACCTTTCATTCATTTTGTTCATCAGATACCGGTATTCTCATTTCACTCTGTACAGCACAACTGAATTTTCATTATTAAGCGGCAGCAAGTGAGAAGTGTAAACGTTGGGGGTAGGGTCGCGAGAGGTAGACCGAAAAAAGATCTGGGACGAGGTCATACTGTAGAGTGTGACCTCAGGGTGAAGGGACTTAATAGGGAGGCAGCCAGAGATCGAGCAGCATGGAGCGCCGCCATTAGGTGACCAAGGCCGACTCGTGCAACCATGCTGGACTCTTTATAAGCTAAACAAAAAGAAGTTTCGATTTAAATGGTGAGCGTATTAAATTCAATGTGGCTATTAGTGAGGGGAAATGTACTTGAATTATTTAAAACTATGCGCTTTACTGACGGTGAACTTTGGCACCGTTGGTAATAAACATTATTTCGATGACAGGTGCAATTTTAATAGCATTAGTGCTGTTCAATGTTGTTTTTCAAATTGCCTAAATAATGCTATGGACCAATCAGCATTTTTTTTTTTTTGTGCCAGTGATATAGACTGGCTGTTGGTAATGTCTCTATTTATTGTCATTGATTTTGGTCTTTAGTATATTAACTTAAGCTCCTCTGACTCTCTGCAGGCTGAATAAAATCGTGTGGCGTTAGCTGAGAGAGAATGGTAGAGTTATTCAGACCGCGAGAGAATTAATGATACCTGTATTAACACACCCTGCTATGACTCACTCCCAGCTAACTAAAGTCGTGTAGGTGTTGATAGGATGATGGATTTTTTTTCTTTTTTGTCCGACTCTGAGAGGGCTAAAGACTGTGTTAAACGAACGATAAGGCGTTCTTGATCCTAACTACCTTTTGCTGTTGAATCAGTGACGAGTAGATATTTATTCTTTACCCTTCCTCACTTTTGGTTTATTCATTCTCTTCCCTTCCTCACTCTTGGTTACCTCTTAACCAGACTAATCATAATCTTCGCCCCTTCTCTTTAGCCCTTTTAGTGTGATGGCTCGTCTCTGGTTGAATCGGACTACCTAAGCACTGTCTTCGGTTAACCTGCCGAAAATTTCTCGTATTACAAAGGTTAATGAAGGCTTTATCAAACTCTCTCCAGTTCCAAAGCCTTCTCCTTACGTGAATAAAATCGTCTGGAGATAGCAAGACTGATATAAGAAACGTCATCGTGGTGAAAAGGTTAGTCTCCTTTCTCCCATTCTCTTTCTCTCCTCTTTCTTCATCACTTTTCCCTTTCTCACCGTCTACCTCTCTCTCTCTCTCCCCTCTTCTTTATCACCCTCTCATGCTGTCACTTCCTTCTCTTTTATTAACCCGCTGCTGCTGTTCCATCTGCCATTTCCCGCCCTCGCCGGTCATATTGCCCTCTCCTTCCTCTTTCTCCGTCACTCACATACTCCGTCATCTCCCTTCGATCCACTCCTGCGCATCTTCCTTCACCTTCGCACCTCACATTTCCTCTTCTCTGAATTTGCTCGTGGTTCATTCTACATTTTTTTTTTCTCTCTTTTTTTACTATTCTGTATCCATTGGGTCTAATCTTTGCACATCTTAATTCTTCATCATATCTTTTTAGTTTATTCTTGGTCCGTTCTCCAGTTGCTATCCTTCTTTTTTCTCTTCTTTCTTTAACCCTCTTTCACTCTCCGCTCCCATCCTATTCTCTTCCTTCTGTTGTCCTTTGACTCCCTTTTCTCCTCATTTTCTTTTCCATCCCTTTTCCTTCGTCTCCCTCCATCTTTCCTTTCCCCTCTGTTGCCTCCTACTCTCACAGCCTTCCCTCATCACCGGTACGTAACATCAGTCCCTTCGTATCATCATCTCCTCCATTATTCCCCCACTCAAATTTTCTACCTTGTTTTCCATCTTCTCATCTCCCACATCTCATTCCTTTCATTTCCCCTCCCCTCCCTTTCATATTATCCCTCTCCCTTCCACTGTGTTCTCTCTTCCCCAAGCTTTCCCCTCCTCGTCAACCTTCATCCCCATCCCTCCTCCTCTTCCTCCTCTCTTTCCTTTTCTCCTCTGCCTACACACTAACTTATCCCCACCCCACATTTTGCTCTTCCACACTCTTCCCCCTCCCCTTCCCCCTCCTCCGTGTCTCCCCACCTCCCTATCCTCACCTCCTCACCTCCCCCTTTCCCCTCCTCCATCTCAGGGGACCTCCTTCATAATTGGCCGGGCCAGGAGCAGATCAATCAGGGGAGGAAGTGGAGCAGAGGGGCGCGAGATTGACTAATTTGTGTCGTGTTTCTGACGAAGGGCGCCCACCACTACACGCCCTTCCTCGCCCTCACTGTACCACATGGCTGCTGAAGCTGGTGTGCTGGGTTGTGGGTTGTTGTATGGCAAGACACGGGAGAATTTATCTATCTATGTATCTGTCTGTATGCATTTACCCCTATCAGATTATGTATCTATTTGTCTGTGTATACGAGTACTGTATATCTGTCTGTTTGCCCATCCGTCTGTCTGTCACTACCTATGTACCTGTCTTTTTGTGTCTAACTGTTTTTCTTTTGCCAGATGCAGCATCCTATGAGGGGTATCCATGGCAAAAAAAAAAAAAAAAAAAAAAAAAAAAAAAAAAAATCTCTAAGCTTTTCCTTCCCCGTAACGATCCCTCATTTCACGACACATCATCTTGCATACGTACTCCACACCTTATCTCTCCACCACGTCCTACCTGCCCCTCTCCTTTTCCTCCTCGCATTCATCTCACTCTCATACACTTTCCTGGAATACGGCTGGGTGATAATCGTACACAGAGGGGGATACACAAGACCTTGAAATAACGGAAAGTGAGAAAACTAGGATATTGTAAGATAGGATGGGTAAATGGTGGATCGGGTGCATTTTGCATGGTCAGAAAAATAGAGTGTGGATTGGGTATATTGTAATGATGTATGGTAGGAAAAGTAAAGTTCCAATCTAGTACACTGTGACGTTGTTTGGTAGGAAAGATGGTTTCATTCGTGTGTACTGTAATTTCATGTGGTTGGAAAAATAAAGCAAGACTCGTATATACTTAATGTTGAGGAGAAAAAGTAAACTGTGGATATGGCATTGTGTGATGGTCTGTGGGTAGGAAAAGTAAACGCTGGCTCTGGTATTGGTTGTTGTAAGGCTTGCTTGTGATGAAAGGCGTGTATGTTGTTTCCGACCAAGAGATTACCACGGGCCCTCCCTCCGTCAGTCAGTGCCGAGTGAGAACAGCGATGGTGTGGCGGTAGGGAAAGGTATGTGGTGCGGGTAGAGGATGATTTAAATGGTGTGTGAAGCTGTGGTGAATTTTGGGATTGGGAGGGTAGGGTATATGTGGTGCGAGTCTAGGATGATTGAAATTCTGTGTGATGCTGTGGTGAGTTTTGGGATCGGGAGGGAAGGGTATATGTGGTGCGGGTATAGAGTGATCTAAAAACTGTGATGCAATGGGAGGTATTGGGATGATGTGTGTTGATGTTCGTTTGTAATATGACGGATAAAACCTTTTCAGTATGTTCAGATTTTCGTCTGAAGCGAAGAGTTAATTTCTGTTCATTGCCGAATCGACAGTGCAACAGATTTATAAGGAGAGTCAGTCAGATGCAATGAATACTGTAAACATTGAGACGTATGATGCAGGTTAGGTATCTGGAAATGTTGGCTTGGTATTCAACCTGACAACATGACTGATGGTATGTACTATAAATTAAAGTGGTCAGTGATATAACCCTACTTTGTTAGCCTTGACTATATATCACATAAGCCTATGGACTAAATTCCACTGGTGTTTCATCCATAGTTATCGTTTTCAGATCTGATAACCAGTCCCTGATTACCCGATTCCAGGTGTAGGGTCTTTGGTCAGGCTAATGTAGGTCAGAATATTATGATCAACCTGTTCCTCTGTTGTCGTTGGTATAATGGGAAAAATTCCAATCGCCTCATACAGATTCGAACCTATGTATAGTGCATGTGGCATATGATCACTCCGATTGGTGTATGAAACTTTTTTTTTTTTTTTACAAGATGTACAGAGGGAGTAAAAACAAATTAAAAATTCTGTACATCATATTACAAGTATCCTCCATTCAGTAACCCATCATGCGTCTAAAAACCTCCAGATTATTTCGTTTGTGATACATGTCGGTAATATAGTGGAATATCCAGAGGCCTAATGAACAGCGCTTGTTGACGGGCATTCACTGCATGATCCGAACAAAGACACGCAAAAAAAAAGCTAAACGGGGCTCACATGTGGCCGGTTTTTTGTTATGATGTAATTTTGGGGTTAATTGGAGGATTGATGACTCAGTGAAGGGCAAATTTCCCTCATGCACTCCCTCGTTTTGCTGATGGCAGCACAGTGCGGGGTGAATGTGTGCTGTGTGGTAGTGCTATTGCTGGCATACTGAGCGCTTTTCTTTTTTATTTTTTCCCTTCAGCCACTGGACGCCATTTTTATTTTACTTTTTCTGTCTATCATCAGAGCATTTTGTTCAGTTCAGGAGAGATATATTCGAACTTAAGGGTTTAGATATGGCTTCAGTTTCTCCATTCAGTTCGAGAAATGTTTTCCAAGTTTAACAGATTTCTGAGGAGGCAGCAAAAATAACTCCGAAAGGGGTTAAGATTTATGAGAGATGATGTGTTAATATATGCGTTAATGATGATATTTATAGATATTGTGCTATGTGGAGAAAGTCCGTCGTGGTGGAGGCAGTGAAAGCTCTTAATACCTGTTGTAAGTTTAAGCTTCTTGGCAGCACTTTAAGAAATTTGTAAGTTAACTGGCGCTTCACCACTCCAAGGGGATAACATTCTTCAGCTGGCCGGCGGGTAAAGTTTGAGGAAGAAATTGCACTTGTCTGGTCCAAGTTTGCTTAATTTCCTTCGTCAAGAATGTATTTAAAGTTCATGCATATTAGATTTTTGCTCATTGCCTCCTGAGCCTAACATGCGTATATGTGTATGGCAAATTGCGCTTTATTATTCTATTCGTCTTTAATATGTTCAATAGGTCATGCATTTTAGATAATTACTAATATGATCATTACTAATTTAGATATTTACTCATTCTGATACGTTTTCAAATGCTTACTTATTCAGATATTTACCCAGATATTTACTCATTCGGATATTTACCCAGATATTTACTCATTCGGATATTTACTCACTGAGATATTTATTTACCTAGATATTTACTTCCTCAGAAACTTACTTATTAAGATAATCACCCATTCCTTCCATGACTTGACTTGCTCCGATGTATGGATGTGGTTGCTCATTAGCCCCTTCAGTCTGGTGACATATTTTTCACTGTACTCCTACTGCCTCCTAATCATTATATTCAACTTAGGAGACCCTCTCATAAGGAAGGGGTTAAAGTAAGCTATGTCAAACCCCTAAAGTTAGAGAGAGAGAGAGAGAGAGAGAGAGAGAATATCCGTCGGTATCGGGTGGAAGGGGTCAAAGTTCATTTATCGGTATTTTTTTCTCTCTCACTGCCTCCTCTACTTACATGTTCGGATGTCAGATTTCGCGTTATCCGTAAAAATATTGAGGGCTGTCCGGCACAGGCGAGGGCCAGCGCAGACCGCCCGTAAAAAGACCCCTCTAACATGACGGGGCCTGGGAATACGAGGATAATGATAAAAGGCTAATTACACGGCCCTTCACGTCTAATGCAGTAATTATCGTGTCGGCCGTAATTGTGTATCTGCAGAGAGAGAGGTAGAAGGATGATTCATTGCCTTGTCCGCCGTGTTGGTCCTGGAAGTAGGCTACGGACGAGAGTATCCTGCAAGAACGAACGAGTTTATCCTGCAGAGATGATTCAATGCCTTGTCTGCTGAGTTCATCCAGCAATACGGACGATTCTCTACCTCCTCTGCCGAATTTATCCTGCAATACGGATGATTCATTACCTTATCTGCCATAGCTAATCCTGCAAATACGGACAATTCATTGCCTTGTCTGCCAGAGTATTTCCTGTCATAGGGACGAGTGTATCGTGCAGTACGGACGGTTCACTGCCTTGTCTTTTGCGTGTACTCTGCTAGTATGTACAAGTGTATCATGCAAGTACGAACGATTCATTACCTACTGAATTTATCCTCCAGTTCTGAGAGTTTTTATACGGTACGTGGGAGTGCAAGCGGCCTCCTCCTCCAGCCCGTCCGAGCCTTTTTGTTTGTGCTAATTTATGGCCGAGTTCCCCCGACGGTAACTAAGGTCAGGTACAGCGGGGTCTTTGGTTGTCGTGAGTCATAAAGCTTTCATCTTCTCACACTTAAGGTAATTGCTTTTATGTGAACCTGCCAGGCGCTGTGTTGTTGCTAGATACACTGGAACTCTTACAATTACTAGAAACTGCAAAATAAATAAGTAATGCAAAAAAAGATAAAAATTTCCATAACGTTACTAAAATGTGAGCAGAATCGATGCTGGTCATTAAGATTTGGCGATTGATAGTTGTAAATACCGCTAGACTTGGTGCCAAAAAAACTAAATTGGCACCCTCAGTACGAAGGCGTGGGGGCAGTGCGTTGCTGGGTTTATCTTGGGCCGCGTGACTCCATTGTACTGAGGTTTTATATGCTGGGGAACAACAGAAGACGCGTTGTCTAGAATTTTTGGTGTCCACTATCAACCATCGATTTATACTCGTGTTTATATCGAAAGCTTGGAAATTCTTTGAACACAGGGTACTTGTTAACTGGAATTGGCATTTGCATTGTAACTCCCTTTGACTGACTGTCTGTAACCGATTTATATGCATGTTTGTATAAAAAGTTGGACATTCTTCAACACAAGCTGCATATTGCTTGGTATTTGCATTGGTTGTACGTAAAGCAGCTTGTGTGACAGGTTAAGATAAGAGTTTTGTATCTGTTGTGAATGCATTTGATTCTTCAGCGTCTTATCTGTGTGCCCATTTTTATCTTCTGAGTTAACATTATCTTTCTTCCCATTTCCACCTTCACATTTGAGATTGTATTTAATCCTATGCTTATATTATGATCATTGTACTGTATCCAAGCGCAGAAAATCTCGAATTCGTAAAACTAAATGTACTTTAATTTTGAAACATCCATCTGATACACTTTTATTTTCCCTTACAGCTCCCTCACCTCCTTACTACACATCTGTCCTCCCAGCCTACATTACGCTCCATCTTTTTATTCCCTCTCCACTCTCTTTGCCCACAACATCGTCCACCCCCGTAAGCACCTCCACCCAGCCTCATATCAACTCTCCACCCTCTTGTATCTCCTCCACCCTCACTCAGTCATCCCCACCTCCCTGCCACCACCACCTTCACCTTTCCTCACCTACAGTTTGTATGTCTTTCGTCCACTCGTCTCTCCAGCATGTTCTCCATTTTCTTGGCATCTTATCTCGCGTATATTTTCCATCACTTCATATTTCTTCAGCCATTTCTGCACTTATTCTGCACCACTTCTTTACCTCCCATGCACTCACCCCACTAACACTATCTCCTCTTTCATACATGTTTATAATCTCACATATATACACCACCACCTAAGTCTTTCCCTGCCCCACCTCTCACCTGCTCCTGAACCACCCTTCCACATCCCTTCCACCCTTCCCACATACATTATCATCCAAGCATATTTCCATTCTTCCCCACAAACATAACCCATAATTGTCTGAATTTTCTGCGCTTGGGAGTTTGCAGAGATGGTACATAGCAAACTGTACCGTCTTTTGCCTACCAGCTTGAAGTCTTGAATCTCATAGGTTTAGTTTTGGGTATATTCCCTGTTTTAACCTTTGGAAATGCTGCTAAAAGGCATGTATTTCTGTTGCCCTGGGTACAGCGTCAAGCTTCTCCTTCTTGCCGATCCACACAGTTCAGCAACTTAGTGTATAGTAAGTCCCCACAGTTCACTCTCCGATTCTTTTATTTTCTTCGTTTAGTGTCCTCCAGTTCATTATATTTGCAGTCTCATCCGCGCTCATTATTTAAATCGTCCTCCCTCTTCTCTCACTTAGTCTGCCCCCCCCCCCCCATATATATATTCCATTAATTTTTCCATGTCCTTCACTTGTTTCCATTCCATCCCTCCCACCCAACCACAGGCTCCACCATCTAACCTACATTCTCCACAGTTTCTTTCATCAAGTTCCTTCCTTCTTCCAGTCTCTCCATCTGATTCATCTGCTGTCGACTCCTCAGCGTTGTAGTTTCTCGTATTCTATGTTTGTTCCATTCTAGACCTAATTTTTTCACTTACCTGCTCTTTTCGTGCTGCTTTATCTCCTGTGTTCTTCCTTCTCATTCACTTGACTCATCTATAATTTGCTCAGCCACTTATGTTTCATCGATATTTTATCTTTTGTACAAGCTTCACTCCGTTTATATTGTACTCATTGTTTCATCTACTTAATCCCAGCTACATGTACAGTATGCCGTATGTCATCCATTATCAGTTATCTTTTTATCTTTAACAGTCTCCTTCAACAGTGTATCTCGTCTATAATCTTCCGCCAACAGTCTTCTCCCCCGCGTCTGTTTTATCCATTATCTTGTTAGTAGCCTTCTTCAGTCTTGCACCCCTCCACTTCTCCCTACCTTTTTTCTCCAACCTCCACTTGTATGCCATCCAGATTCTCATATTCAATCTTCCTAAGGATTACACCTCTCCACTCCACTCCCTTTCCCCAACATTTTCTTCCCTGTCTTCCTTCCCACGCCCCCTCCACTCACTCCCCTTCCCCGTTATGTTTCCATCCCCACTTATACGAAAAAGAACAATCATTTTCTTCCATTCAGTCCCCCAGTGTTATACCCTTCTACTCCATCCCATCTACAGTCTCCATCCACTCTCCTTCAGTGCTTTTTTCCCAGTCCTCCTCTCCCCATCCCCTCCTTTGTGGTCCCTTCCCATTTCTGTCTCAAGCACCATAAATAGTCTCTTCATTTGCCCATATTTAGTCTCGCCCAGTCCTACACCCATGTACTCAACCTCACGTAAGTCTCAACCCACCTCTCCCAACGCTTTCTTCCTCTCCCTCCACTTCTGTCCACTCCATCCCTCCCACATCCACGTCCGGGTCTTCCTCCCCATCCAACCATGGAGCGAGGCGTGTGACGTAACGGAGATTAAGAGGGATCAGCCGTGTTATGATCCCCCAGGCCCTCCTCCACAGTGGCCCTCGCACCCCCCAGGGACCCTCCTCGTCTGATGGGCTCTGGCGGGGCTAAGAGAATTACGAGGTCGGGACGTTCTTTGTGTGTGTGTGTGTGTGTGTGTGTGTGTTTGTTTGGGGGGGTTGTGTATGTGGAGATTTTATTTTCTGGTGGTTTTGACGATGAGTTAAGATTGTGAAAGGTCTGAGGCCTGGGATGTCTTCGTTATTAGGGATTGTGTGTGTGTGTGTGTGTGTGTGTGTGTGTGTGTGTGTGTGTGTGTGTTTTGAGGGGGGCTGGAAGGTACGAGGGACTGGTATGTACTGAGAACGTGGTGTTTTCTTAGATCTCTCGTGGCCGTGAGAAATAAATGTTCAGGGGATATATATGTGTGGGGTCTGAGTCATAAATCGTTGGGTTCTGGGATCTTTTGAATCAGGGGTTTTCAAAATGTATGTGAGCGTTCGTGTTTATTTTTTTTTATAGTTCTTTTCTTTTCGGAATTTTCAGTTTTTGTACCATAATAGTTTCTGGAGGCATTTCTTCCTTTAACGTGGTTTTAATATTTCTTCTTTGTTATTTTTCACGCAGTTGGAGGTTGGTCTTGAGTGGTTATTTTGTGGCAGGTGGGATCTCTGGGACAAGGATTTGGGATATCTGTAGATTGTGGGAGGTTTGGGGCTGAAGTGTCTGTCTGCCGGTGGAGCTTGATAGAGGTGCCGTGTCGATCACAATGGCTTACGTACTGACACCTCTTAATGGAAGCGTCGGTGTTGGCGATTAACATGGATAGAATAGATTATGTGACACAGTGCTTCGTAATTGATCTTCACTTGATACAGGAAAAGGAATGTAGGAAAAAAAAAAAAAAAAGCCAGATGGATGTAAGTAAGGCCGTTAATGGCAGCTGTGGGCATATATCTTCGTGAGAGTACATAATAAATTGAACTATAATGTAATGCTTTTGGCATGGGAATAATTTTGGCGTGATTTTGTGTGTGTGTGTGTGTGTGTGTGTGTGTGTGTGTGTGTGTGTGTGTGTGTGTGTGTGTGTGTGTGTGTGTGTGTGTGTGTGTGTGTGTGTGTGTGTGTGTGTGTGTACAGATTTAACATATCCTGTATATTGCCCAGACATTCAACGGTGAAAGCCCAGTAAACGACATTTTGCCAGATATTCGATACCATATCACTGCCATCGAACTTGAAAGGAATGAGACGTCTGTGATAAAGAAAAGAAGATAAAAGAAGAAAAATAATATTCGGATAGTGCTTGGCTAAAATTTTTGGTGTGGCTTAACCTCGTCGTGGACCCCGACAAAATTGCTTCTCCCCGATGAGACCCGCAACTCGACTTCTTATGGCGGGGATCAGGTCTGGGGAGCTCTGCCATTTCAGAAATAGGCAAGATCTTACTGGGTACGCGGTTACTTTATTTCAGCTGACACTTTTTCTTCTGTTCTTTTTTAAATGTCATCTGCAGTTTGGTGGTTCCCTGCAAGAGTTATTCCTTCTCAAGCTGCAAAAATATCGTTTAAGGTTGTAATGAAGGACCTATGAAGACTTTCTGTCCCTTATAATAAAAGTGATTTTCCTAAGTTCCTATAAAAAAAGGAAAGAAAATCATCCGTGGTGGCAGAATATGAATAATTTGTCGTCATCGTAGTGAAGGGGTTAATATCAGGGGGGTGAGGTTAAGGAGGCAGTTTACATAATGTGAAAGTTGTTTATTTCGTGCTAAATATTTATCTACAGTGAGTGTGCAGTAGATTGTAATGAGAATTTTATATGGTCGACAAATACTTACCGTATTTGAATTGTTCCATTGTTATGAGTCTACAGTCGAGTGTGTGTATGTGTGTGTGTGTGTGTGTGTGTGTGTGTGTGTGTGTGTGTGTGTGTGTGTGTGTAAAAAACAGTCGGATTATCTGCAGTTTAAAAATACAAGACTATGAATGGACATCCACAAATAAGCCTGTCCATATGACGAATGACTGATATATAACTTTGACACATTACTCTTATTTTAACTCGGTGAAAATTCGAGTCTAGTAAAACTTTCATTGGTGTACCAAAATAGACTGGTGATCCTTTTTTAATACTTTTTTGTAAAGGGTTTATGGAACTCACATTCATTGCATGCTTGAGTTTAGCGCTCGGACATCAGTGGTACAATATTCTTTTTACTATATCTTGGCTTAAAGTTGCCATCCTTCCATCATGAATGTAAGCTGCAGCAATAGATTTACACTACAGTATGATGCTAGTCACGAAGAATGTTGTAGGAGGGATGTAGAGCCATAGTTTTGTCTTTCCTCTTAAAAGGCTACGTGAAACACGCTGCAAAAGGACGAAAATCCCGGGCCAAGTTAAGGTGAAAAGAGTATACCGGCCTCAGTAAGTATGCCTCCTCTCTTGCCTCAATGTCCGTGAACTCTGAACACCAGTTACGTAAATGTGAAGCAGCCGACACTGATATGTGGCCAGATTAAGTCGTCAGTGTAGGGTGCTGAGGATTCGCGAGACTGATTTTCATAGTCCAGAGAGAGAGAGAGAGAGAGAGAGAGAGAGAATATTGCTGCCTATAGTACTTGTCTCAAAATAGTGTATGGATTAGACTTACATATAATGCGCACGGAATTAATTTTTCTGGTAGAATGACACCATATTCATTTGATTTTTACCACAGCCGGACGATTTTCCTTAGCTTAGAATGGTTAACCCCATAGTATTGAAAGGGTTAATGAACAGACTTCCATCTTTGCCCCAGATTTATCCTCTCTCTCATTGCCTTGCAAAGAAGAGGCTAAGGATAGAAAAATTTATGGCGCTGTGAAATTAAGATACAGAGGGCGTGAACATTTGCAGAGTGTCGTACCAAAAAGACGTCATTGTATCAAAAGACGTCATGCCAAAAAAGAGAAGGTGATAAGTCCATGTATGTCCCTGCTTATATGCAATCAGTCTGCCCAAGAACAGGGGTCGTGGATGTTTTCAGGAACTCAAAAAACGTCACTTTATCGAAGACGCTGAGAGAAGGCTGGAAATCCATCTCCTTCACCCTAACTTTATTCTTCATCCCATCAGCTTGCCGAAGAAAAGATGATGTGGATAATATAAAGAACACAAGATAAAACAGACGTCACCTTATCGAAGAAGTTAAGAGAAGGCCAGTGAAATCATGTATGCACCAGCTTTATCCCTCACTCCAGCTTTATCCTTTATCCACTCGCTTTGCCAAAGAAAAGAGGTTATGCTTATTATCAAGAAGAGAAGATCGAACAGACGTCACGTAATCTAAGACGTCGAGAGAAGGCGAGACATCCATCCATGCCCGAACTTTATCCCGCACCCTGTTCTATCCTTCATCCTAGGTTTATCCTTCATTTCATCAGCTTCTCAAAGATCAGGAGGGCGTGGAAGTGCCCCTCTCGCGGCGACGAATGCACAGAGGAAGTAGAGGAGGTGGAGAGGACAGTGGTGTTAATTGCTAATCAGAGCCGGTATACAGCGGACCGGAGGCGGGCTGAAACGTCTTGATTACTCGATATTACACACAGGAGAGGGGACTGGGAGCGTGGTAAGGGAAAATGGAAAGGAAGGGGAGAGTGAGAGGGAGTGATTGTTTGGTTTTATGTGTGTGTGTGTGTGTGTGTGTGTGTGTGTGTGTGTGTGTGTGTGTGTGTGTGTGTGTGTGTGAGAGAGAGAGAGAGAGAGAGAGACAGAGACAGAGAGAGTTGTAAGCAGAAAAAAAATGACCGATACACTGACTGCCCAGTATAAGTACATAGACCTACATAGTGAATATCTTTATAATCCTGTATAGTTAGGCAAAGAATACTATTAATTATTCCCCTTTTACTCTAACGACCTAAGACTACCATCTCTCCATCTTAAATGCTAAGTTGTATAAACCGATAAACACCTGAGTATGATGCTAGTCACGAAAATTGTGCAAATGGAAAGAGTCTAGAGCCGCAGTGTTTTCTTTTTCTGTCTTTCTTTTTTTTGCCACCGAATTAAGTGAAATAAGCTACAAAAGGATGAAAATCTGCCCCAAGTTAAAGTGAAAAGAATATAGTAGCCAGAAGCGCAATAGTAGAGAAAGGCCCCATATTCCTAACTCATTCCTAACTGCAGTGGTGGTGGAGTTTGTCGAAGGCCACGTGAGGGAAGAGCTCCGACAACACCGTTCCTAATTACGTCGTCTTAAGCTGATCACTCTCATCATGCCGCCTCTGCATTTTTAAGGCCATAATTAGTGAGGGGAAAAAAGCGTGTGTCTTGATTTTGGCCACGGGGAAGCTGAGAGTGATGATACCAGGTTATCATATTAGCGGAGGCCAGTGACTTTGCAGGAGGATTTATTTTTGAGGGCCTCGTATTTTAGCCAAGGCAGTGATATCATTTGTAGTTTTCATATTTTCAGCTCAGTAATTCGTCACCTTCTTCGTTTTGTATTTCATATATATATATATATATATATATATATATATATATATATATATATATTTATGTATGTATGTATGTATGTGTGTGTGTGTGTGTGTGTTTGTGTGTGTATAAAACCTCATCTTCCCGTTTGATTCATTTTAAATAATTTCATTTTGATGGAGTGTTTTTAGTTTAAACTTTGCTGATGCCAGAGGATTTTAATCAGGTTAGGAGAGCCGCTTGGTATTGAAGGGGTGAATGAAGACTGCATTTCCCCAAGTTCGAAAAGTTTCTCCTAAGCCGAATGAAATGGTCTAGAAATAGCAAGAATGAAACGCAAGAAGACTATTTATTTACTCCCAGTCATCACCCACGACCACACTAGCTGTCCATCCCACTGCTGTTACCTCCAGACCCTTGCTCGCATTTATTTTTTCCATTGCTGCATTTACTGGCTTTCATATTATTGGTACTGTTTTTCTTGTCTCACTTTCTTCCCACCGCATTGCCTTCATCACACTCTCGTTGTCACATCCAAATTTCTGTTTCTCCCATTCATCCATCGTCCTCCCCCATCATTTCTCTCTATCTTACCCTTTCATTCCACTTCCATTTCATTCTCTCTCCCCCACCCTTTGTCTCCTTCCCCCTCATTCATCTGGCCCTCTTACTATCATGTGTCTGTCGCATGTATCTTTCGTCTCCTTTGAATTTCTCCCTCCACTTACACTCCAGTATTTGCAGTTCCGTATCACTTTACTTTCTTCAGCTTCATTTTCCCTTTCATCCTCTTCCCCCTTATCCCCCCCCACACACACACACACTGACCTTCTACCTCGCCCTCTTTCTCCCCCTCTTCTCATTTCCTACTTATTCACCTGTCATTCGCATGCTTGCTTTTTCTTCCCCTCCCTCCCATCTACGCCTCCTCCAAGTTAGACTCAAGCTTTGGACTCTCCCACATCTACTGCCACTCACTACCTACTGGTCACCCTCTGTTCATCACCACTTTCTTCCAACCCTCTCCTTCTCTTACCTTCCCTCCCTCCCTTGACATCCATTCCTTTTCTTCTTTTTTCTCCCACTTGTTTGTTTTTTTCCACTCTTATTTCTATTCTCACTTTAATTCCTCCCTTTCCCACTTTCTCACTTTTTCGCCACGTGCTTGTCATGCCGTCTTTACTTCCTCTATCACTTATTCTAACTGTCACTCCTGTTTCATCCATTCGTCTTACACGTCATCTACCTCTCCTGCCCACTCTTCTCCACTTTGTCTTCATATCGTCCTTCCACTTCCACTTCTATTACCTTCTCATCATTTTCCATCTACACCAGCTATTGCTCCACCTACACATACGTTTCGCTCTTCACCTTTCCCATTGTTCTTCATCCTCTCATTCTCTCCACGTGTACTTTTCATTTTCGTCATTCTCCTTGTCGTACTTATTTGTCTATTCTTTCTTCTCTTCCACTTACTTAGCCTACCATATCCCATCCATTCCTTGCCGTATGACTGCATCTAATCTCTCATTCACCTCATCCACCTCCCTGGCCACCCATTCTTCCCCACTTTCTTCCTCCCTTACTCTTCCTTCTCCCGTTTTTCATTACTTTTCTCTGCCTGACCTTCACATCCTTTATTCCACCCACCACTTTCTCTTTAGTATCCTTCTTCCTCTTCCTCTCGTCCTCTTTTTTCAGCAATCCTCCCTACTTTCTCTGCTCTTTTCCCCTAACTTTCACGCATCCTAGTCCCACTTCTGTTTTTCCTCTCATTCCCTGTCGCCCTCCAAATTTCCTAACGACTCATACCAACCCCTCTTATTCTTCTCACTCTCCATTCCATTGTGTTCTTAGTCCTACTCTTCTCCCTCTCCTTTTTATTGATCTCTTTTTTCATCGTGCTCCTATCGCTTCCAGCCTCCCTTCTCTTCCAGCCATCTATTCCACCTCCTCTTACTCTCATGCCCACCCATTCTTTCATGCTCCTCTCCCACTCACTCATCCCACTCTCACCCTCATTCCTCCCCTTGCACCCACTGTTATTGCAGTTGTATGTCACCGTAACGACGACTGTGGGTTAATTCTGGCCTGTAGGCAGTCCATGACACTTTTCGTAATCCCCGCTTATCCATTTCTTTCCTTAACCTTCTTTTCCCCACCTTCTAGGAGCGTTTCTCTACCTCCCACGCATCCGTTCCCCCCTCCTCTTCTCTCTCCCCTCCTCCTCCTTCTCCTGTCCTTTACACTCATCCTGAACCGTGTTTCTCTCATCATCATCATCATCATTCTTCCACTCTATGTCCACCTTTCTCAGTTTCCCATCTCACACTATCTGTTGATTCTCCCTCTTCTGTACTGTTTCCCTGCTGTCTCCCACCCACCTGTTTTACTATTTTCCCAATCCCTTTTCATCCACCCTCTTTACACTCCCCCTGCTCTGCCACCCACTCATCCCACTCTCCCATCTCCTTCCTCCTCTTCCACACTCTTTCACTTGCTTTCCACCTTCTCTCATCCCTGCTGTATCTCACTGTAGTCTTAATTTTCTCCTGATCCTCTTTCAACCTCTCATCTCATTCTCCTCCTAATCTCCCAGCCACCCATCCCACTCACCCTCTCCTTAATCGTCTCCCACCTCCTCGTCCTCTCCCACACTCTCCCACATATTCCTCTTCCTCCTCCTTAGTCTCCCACCTCCTGCCTCCACTCCCACACTCCCCCACCCGCCTCCCAACCTCTCAATGGCCTTGTACCTCGCTGTAGCGATTGTGGTGGGTTAATTCCGGCCGGTAAGCTGTGCACGACACTCCCTTCGCCTCGGAAATTGGATCGGGGTGTTATGCCCGACTTACCCCCAAGGAAGGTTGTGGCTAGACTACATTTCCGTGTGTGTGTGTGTGGTAGGAATAATATGAGTGTATCATCGCCTGTAGTTTTGAAATCAAATTAATTCTGTTGTGTTTTGACATGTTCATTAAGGTCTTAAAATTAACTGGTCACTGTGTTGGATTTCTAGTGCGTGTTGTTTTATTAGTGTGTGTGTGTGTGTGTGTGTGTGTGTGTGTGTATTTTCGTGGGATTGTGTGTGTGTGCACTACGTGGTCTGGATACTATGTGTTTGCTCCGGGGTAGTCAATGATCTGTGGCGTGTGTGCTCCAGTATGCTGTGTGTGTTCTGATGTGTCGTTTGCTCCTTTGTGTGCCGAGTATCTTTATTTCCTACCTGATGTTTGGTGTGAAGTGTGATCAAGTTTTTTAGTATGAATATTTGTCTAGCAATTGTTATTGTGGTCCACATGTATTAAGAAAATCATAAAATGTATGAAGATGTGGGGGTAGTGCCCCCCCCCCCAAAAAAAAAAAAAAAAAAAGTCGGAACAAGGTCAAGGCAGTAAAACATGTAATCAAATCCCTCCATTTTTGTCTGTTCAGTGATCGGTTGTTTAATAATAATAACATTATTATGACACTTTTGAGGACCACTTACACTAAACCATAATGGCCCCTGCTGGAGTAAAGAAAGAAGAAAAAAATGTAGAGATGGAATTATATATTGTTTTGCTGCCTTGACTTGTTCCGATGGTTATTGGCGCATTACCGTCCACACATCTTCCTGCATTGTGTGTATATATATATATATATATATATATATATATATATATATATATATATATATATATTTTTAATTCTGCCGTTAGGTAAGAAATTCCATTTTTTTTTTTAAATATTTATAACCTAAGCGCGTCGTTGTAGTGATGGAATTAATGAAGGCTGTCACTAGCTGTATCCAGCTGGAAAAGTCTCTCTTGAGATGAATAACATTTTCTGGGGAAAATAACAAGGAGCACTAAGAGAGAGCAACACCCACGCCTGGTAATTGGTCTGTGACCAAACTTTTGACACAGCTCGGTGACTGTCACTTTTGACCAATTGTTCTCAAACTTGAAATACTTCATCCTTGCATTACCACATACCCCTCCACTATACCCCTCCACTAAGTTTAGTTCAAAGTGGATCAAAAGTGTTTAAGATGAACTTGCCCTGTGACAGTGACCTTGGCCACATTGTTCTCAGAAATTGGATATTTTAATCTATTCTTGACTCTAAATCATTCCATCAAGTTCAATACAAAGTGAATAACAACTTTTAAGTTAAAAGGCCGAAAGTTGGACACTGTCCTGTGAACCCCATCCATTGCTAATCCTTTACCCTTCTACCAAGGTTTGTTTAAATCGGATCAGAACTATAAAGTTCCTTTTTTCGACCTATTTTCATAGATAATTGGGCAGTATTTACCGTGTTTCTGACTCAGTGGAGAATGAAACCTCTGTGAAAAAACGAAGGTGATAGTATTTGCCATTTTACACTTAAAGGGATTTAAGACAGAAGAAAAATGAAGAATATGGAGAAATCAGAATTTCTGTCGATTGTGTTTTATCATGCTTGCTTTATGTTTTAACTGTTTTATGTTTTAGGTGTAGAAAAGCACGATGATTATGGTTAGAGGCTTAAAAACGATTAAACACCTCCATGTCTGGAAATTACGAAGAATTATATTTGTTAAGGCTTATGGATGCGTCGCCGCCATCCCGACACAGTGTTTACCGAGACTTTAAAAACGAAAGTGCATGAGCTCCTCTGACTGTGTGTGTAATATGCATGGGTGAATATGGAATGTAATTATCAGTATCGAAGACAAACATTGAAGTTAAGGCCTTATGTATGTGTTCCTGGTATCTGCAGTGTTAGTAGAGCATAATTTAGGTGTCACCACTTTATTCATGTTAATGAATTGTTCCTTTGTGCTTACCTAATCGATAGTGAGTGGGTTTGACGATGTAAATATCCTGCTAATTTTTGGTCAGGCAGAGGTGGGTATTAATTGCATGTGATGAAATGTACACTTCATCTCGGCAGTGTTGAGATATGTGAAGCTAGTAGTCAACGAAGAGTTTTCATTACCTTTAATTTTAGCGTGTTCATATATTCAAGACACTGGACGTATACAGCTTGTAGTTAGAGCAGGGCCGACGGAGCGTTATCATGTGCCACTCCTTTTGATGCATATTATATGTGATTTATTGAAGTATTCCATCAGAGGAGATTACTGCGTTCCTGAATATGTTCTTGCATGTTCGTGAATATTATTTATTTATGTTTTATCCATTATTTGAGTCTGTTTGCTTTTTTTTTTTTTTAATGCACTATTTGCGTGTTTCCTTTGCTTCCAGCACACACACACACACACACACACACACACACACACACACACACACACACACACACACACACACACACACACACACACACACACACACACACACACACACACACACACACACACACACACACACACACACACACACACACACACACACACACACACACACACACACGGAGAGAGAGAGAGAGAGAGAGAGACAGACAGACAGAGCACACCGGAACACACACAGCAACAGGAGCACAGACAGTAGCACTCTATAATCTTCCATTAAATAACATCACAGCCCACGTGGAACGAGCACAGCGCACCAGAACACAGACGATACAGAACAGAAATACCAGAGCACAAAGACAGCTCAGTAATGTTCACAAGATAACAATACATACCTGGCTGAACAAACAAAGCACAACAGAACACACACATACACATCACATCCAGTACATTGTTGTGGCGGTGGTATTGAATTAGAGTGACCGCTTTAATTGGCCAGCGGTGCACTAATTAGTCAATTATCAGCGCAATTTGTGACACCTGCCTCGCCCTGTTTGCCGCACCGTCACCTCGCTAAACAGTCCCCGCCAGAATGGAAAAAATGGTGTGCTATGCCGGATGTGGTGATTGGGCATTATTATAATTTGAAGTACACTGTGTTGTGTTAATTGATGCATAACGAGACTGTTATGACTGTAATGCAGTGACTGATAAAGAAGAGAGAAATTTTGTAGTTGAAATGTTCTCATTGCAGGAATAAACTCTTAGATTTTTTGATGAACCTTTTCCTTCAGATTATGTTAAGTTTTACTAAATTTTATCAAATAGTATCTGTTGTTTTGAGAGTTGCCTTTGTCTTTTTTTATACAGGAAAGTTAGGTTCAATTAACCATTTTAGTGATAATCTAATTTCTCTGCAGACACTGGTGCTTTATCAGACAGTGCTTTTGTTTCATCATTTATAGTATATTCTCAGCCTGTTATGCCCAAGTAAATTCAGTTTTGTTGTGGAGAGGTTAACTGAGCTCTAATTGCTAACACTGAAATTTACTGTGATGATTTGTTTCACTGTTGTTAAAATTCATATGAGACTTGCATTACTCCATGAAAAATTTACACATTTATTACTTAGAGTGTAGAGCTCTACAGATTAAAGTTAAAAGTTGAAAAGTATTGTAAAACTCTGTGCTTACACTGTAATTATTGAACACACAAAGGACACAGATCTGGCCAAACATTTTCCAGTGACAGGCAGAATCTCAAATGTAAATTCAGGTTTCTCAGTTTCTGTTGCTTGGGTGTATTACCTCTTGATGCGGAAGCTTCACGGCCCCACGATTTATGCCCTTGGTGTGGCGTGATATGGATGGGTGATTTTGTGTTGATTGGTGTGAGAGGGTGGTGTGGTGTTGTGTGGTTTGATGAGGTGTGGTTTTACTGTAGTACAGGAATGTACCACCTCGTGTCCAAATATTTTTAGTGAGATACAGATCGACAATGTCCTTCTTAAACTTGTGAAGAATGAAAGACGTGAGTGTGTGCTGAAATCACCTAGATTATTATATCTGGCTAGATGGATGGATAATGCTTTTGTAAATTTTTAATCCAAATAATTGCACACACTTATGGTGCTGTTGTTTTACGATACACCCCGCTGTGTACGCAAACACAGCGTTGTTAGTTTTCACCCTCGTCTGCATGATCATACATTCCCACAAACATTACGTTCCCCCTTCACCCTCGCCTTAAAATAAGCACGCACACGCATACATCCTCCCTAAAATAAACAGACGCAAATACATACACACGCACACATTCCCCTGCACCTACAAATACCCCTCAGGTGGGCTGCGTAATTACCGCACAGGTGTGGTGGCCTGACTCCTCTCACATATATACCTTCTCGGCGCCAGGTGAACAAGGTCAGTATTTCACATTTACGGCACGCGAAATTGTCTAGGTTTATTTTTATGCAACATTCAAAGCTATATTGTGAAGTTTAGTGTACCTTCATTTTGTAGATGAGTATATATGAGATTTATACATGTAGTAAAGTGAGTGGTTGATGTTTTACGAATGAGAAAAATGAGTAGAATTATCCCTGACGGTTGATCCCCCGGCCTGAACATCTTCACCTTTACTCATCCCTAAGGTTGTCTCATTGTATTTTAATTTCTAGTCGATTTTTAACTTTTCGTTTTTCTAGTTTCACCTTATTTTCCTGTTTCACATCATCTCTCAAATTTGGCATTATCTCCCTAACCTCAGCCGTATCTACTTTTTTCTTTTTTCATCTATATCAGTTTCTAGTTTCTTCACTCAGGCAGAATATATATTTTTTCCATCGTCATTCAAATTTTCATCCTTCATTAGTGGCATTTCGTCTTCATCGCATCTTCATTCTGGAATTCTGTTACAATTTACAAACATGTTTCTTATTCCATTTCTACCTTAGCTCCATTATTCCATGCCCTCACCTCATTCTTCTCAAACTAACCCAGTCTTCCACCTTTTGTCTGAACCTCTCCCAGCCCTTGTAGCAGCTTTACCTCATCCTATATTTTAACCTCTTTGTGAACCTCCCCTCAACCCTTCTCGCAGCTTTACCTCATTCTATCTCAGAACCCCAGCTCCCAAGCGAGTAATTCCCCGTGATTTGCCGACGTGTGCTAGGGAGGGTGGGGGAGGGTCAAGATTGCCCCTATATTTTTTGCCCAGTAATTTGCCAGGTAAAGAGCAAGTTTGTGGGGAGGCGAGGCTCAGGTCGACAGGTAGATTCGTCAGGAGCCTGTAGTTAGTGCCCCCTGCCCGGCGTTAATTATTGATGTCCAGTCGCAATTTGGGTTATGCATGTCGGGTGTTACATCGCCGGAGCTGTGGGTAAACAAGGCCTGTCTGGTGCCGGCATTAAGTCTGGTGCTCGGACCCCCACCAGGAGTAATTTTGTGGGAGAGGAACAGCTTGCGTGAGGTCAGGTGAGGAGGCCGTGCTAAGGAGGGTGGACACGGATTTATCACGTCAGTTCGATGAAGTAGTTTGTATTTTATTCTCACTATCATCAGACAGTTATATTCAGCTTACAAAAGCTAAGTGAAAGCTATATCTGACCTCTCCAGTACGAAAATTTTCTCCTCTGCTGAATGAAATAGTCTGAAGGCAGCAATAATAAAATAGAAAATGCGTCACTGGATTGGAGGGGTTAGTACGGATCAAGGTCTAGTGAGATACTCTACACGGATTACCTTGAACTTGTTTTTGGATGGCGTCCGTAGATGGTAACATATAAGATTAAAGAAACTAAGTTTTCTTTGTCCGGCTTAACATTTAGATGGATGACAATTTTCCCTGATAATGCAGCAGCGAAGAGATTGAACTCATGCTCAGAAATCGCTGGTCTCGAAAGTGGAGACGCAAGTAGATAATTTATCAGGTTTGGTGTTGTGTGTAGTAGCTTACGTCATGACTGTGTTTTTTAACCCTTGTTTGCGGAGTCTTTCCCTCTGCTGAGTAATAGTGGCTCAAATATGATAGGTAGTATTATAATAAGTGAAAGAGACAATTTTAAAGTTTATGAGGTGAGGTAAAAAGCTCCTAAGCTGGTTAAGCCAGAATGCCTTTTGATTTATGAGTGCATCTTTTATTTATGTAGCAGAGATATAGCGTAACATAATCTCCAGATAACTTTCTTTCTTCCAAACTTCTGAGAATGTGATTTCAGTTTTAAATGAGGTATCTGTGTCAGTGGAAGGCTTATCCTCTTCTCATCCCACACAGTAAAACTTTGTAATTAATTCAGCTCCCTGGTAAAATAAGGCAATAATTCACCCGGTCTGCCCCTCCCCCTTTCTCCCCCAGCCACCTGAGGCTCCGTCCTTGTGAGACAATAAGAGTGATGTTTATCCAAGTTTCCGAGGGACGTAAGATAGATGTCGGCTCCCACAGGGCGTGAAATGAAGGGTGAGGACTAACACAGATAGGTTCTGTGGCCCATGCGAGTAGGCGATGGAGCAGTGGAGCTTGATGGAAACACACACACACACACACACACACACACACACACACACACACACACACACACACACACACACACACACACACACACACACACACACACACACACAAGAAAACTGAAGGGGCTGTGATGCTGGTTTCTGAGGCTCAGTAAACTACTCACACTCGAGCGTGTGGAACTATATACATCATGGCTTATAATCACTTCAGCCTGTATTTCATAAGCCACTCAAGCCTCTCAAATATATGCACAGCATAATACAGACAGATGTGGCGAGCCTTTCCTTTTGTGACAATGTGTTGTTATTTGGGTCTGCGTAGCACAGGTAATGCGTATAGTAGAACTGCCTGCACCTGTCAGGAAAGTGCAAACCGTCATCTTCCGTCTGTCAGTACCACATGCTACCACGAAGAATTAATACTTACAGTCTAGACTACGGTAAGCTAGCAGTATCTCATCCAGGGTGGATGCAAGTTCTGATTTTTTTATGACGACTTGGTTTAATTGATGGAGAACAGTGAAAGTACTTGTATTACAAGCCAATATATGATAGCCATTCTGGTCTTAGCAACAGTCAGAAATGAACTTAGATTTCGCCACCTTGTGATTAACCGTCCACTGTTGGACCATATTGTAAGATTTTGTCAGTCACTGTGGTAAAGTGTTGACGATAAGGTGCTTGCAAGCTATGTTGCTTTGGCAGTGATGGATTGATTACTGAAGTCTGTCTTGGCCAGGTCTGGTTGTCAGAATTTTCGAAGATGGCTAGAGCAACAAAAGGTGAAAAAAGAAAAAAAAAATTGGAGTCTGATGCTAACAAGGATTCCTATGTTGAACAGTTGTGTTAAGATTGCGTGATAAATTATGGAAGCTGATAGTGAGTTGTATGAATTGGGGATTGTGCAGGTGTTACTCTGTGGGTATTACATTTTATTACCGTTCCATCAGCCTTATGCACAAATTGGCCTGTGACCTGTATTGATTTATCACGTGTTCATAAATTATTGCCCGAGTATACAATGACCATTTTGGTAGCGGAAATAATGTGTGTGTTGGTAGTTTGGTGGAGTGAATGCATTACGCCCATACCTCTGTTGATAGTTGGGGTGGAGTGTGTCACCAGTGTTTGTTTATGGTACTAGGACGCAATATTAAGCTGGTGTGGTATGGTGTGGTATAAATGGTGTGGCGTGGTGTATTTTTGTTTGATATGGAGTGTTTGTTTAGTGCGTGATAAAGTGTTTGTTTATTATACTAGGGTGTGTTATTAAGGCGGTATGGTGCGGTATTACTGGTGTGGCGAGGTGTTTATGGCGTGGAAAAGGATGTTCGTTGTTTGTGCTAGGGCGCTGTATTAAGGTGATTTGTTGTGGTGTTATTGGTATGACTAGGTGTGGTGTGATGTCGGGTGTTTGTTTGCCATGTTGTGGTGTTAATGGTGTGGCGAGGTGTGTATGGAGCAGTAGTACCTAGGGAGTGTAGAATATACGTGGTTGATGGACTAAAATAGTGGATTTTAATGGTATGGAAAGAGTGGCAGTGGCAGTGTATGGACAGTTCATTGTGGAAGTATGTGTGAGAGAGAGAGAGAGAGAGAGATGGATGGTTTCAGTATTAATGGTAGCAGTGGTACAGTGAACTAAAGTATTTACTGTAACTTGAAGAAGGATGTATGAAAGAACAGAAAGAATGGGACGAGAAGGGAGAAGGGTAACAAAGCTAGTGACAGAAGTTTGGAAGACAGACTCGAACGTGTATTTGAGTAGGGAAAGTTATGGTAGAGTTTAGAATAAGGAAAATATAAGAATTAAAGAGTGTGAAGGAAGTGGTGGATGAGGTTTGGGGGGTGAGCGGGTCATCAAGGGAAGGCGTAATGAAGCGTACTGTCAATACCAGCACCTTGACTGATGGCCGACCCTCCCACCAATATGTTCCTCTCTCAACATTAGTTTTCCCCTCGCCTGTCCCCTCTTTGTCCCGGCCGGGCTTGTGCGATGAGGCGTGTGTATGTGTGTGTGTGTGTGTGTGTGTGTGTGTGTGTGTGTGTGTGTGTGTGTGTGTTGAGGGCATGAGCTCATGTGGTGATGTGAAGTAATGGTATGATGAAGTGAGCTGTCTCCTCGTCATTCTGGGCTTCGTAATACCTTTTCCATAGCGATTAATATTGATTGGTACAGCTTGCCATTCTCTTGCTCTGTTTTTATTAATAACTGCCGGGGCATATTAAGCCTTTTAGCTCATGATAAATTGCTGAGGAAAGGGTGTTATGAAATATCTATAGCCAACAATTATACTGTGCACCGTGACATTAAACAGCGATATGATATTTGTAGAAGCAATGGGTTTCGCGATGATATTTGCATCCTCTTTTTTTTTTTTTTTTTTTTTTTTACACCGACACCAATATCAGTCATTAAATTTCAGAAGGATTAATTTACCCTTACCGTTCTAACCTTCAGTGATAATTATTTACCCCTCCTAGAACTGGGAAACTTTCATCCACACACACACGGGGTTCGACCGATACATCAGCTGCCCGAGAACTTTACTACGTCGAGTTGTAGACCAGCCAAAACAAGGTGAAGACATCTTAGTTGCGGTTGTGGCCACACCAGAAAATATATTTAAAATGTTTTTGGCTGGAAAAGAAAATATCAGAAGTAACAATGGTGTGATCGTGTTTAACCTTTTAAGATTGTAAATATAAGTTAAGAGAAAGTTCTTAACCACAGATATAATTATTTTAAAAAGTAATGGCTATTATTGGCATGGCTGATTGGATGATGCCCCTAACCATGCCCATATATATAGATGGTGGCATAGTTAGTGGCATTATAGTTAGTGTGATGCACCATTTGTAGTCAGTCACCTTAATGTCACCTGAACAACTGGACCTGACAAAATATTTGTGAGGGTAAAAGAGTTAAGAATGAATTACCATAACTTTTGGTTTAGCTTTCCAGTAATTCGTGTAAGAGTGGCCCAGTACCTCTTCACTGGGAGTTGGCAATTGTTATTAATTTTCAAATTGAATAATTAATCGCAACCATGTAATTACCGTCCACTCGAATTATACGTGTAGTTTGTAAATTGTTGGGAACCATTATCAGACAGGACAGTTAGACATTTGTAAAGAAAAAAACTCACCAGTAATGCACAGTATGGTTTCTGGAGCAGTCCTTTGTATCTTATTAGTGTCCTGGATTTATTCGAGTGCTTTTATAATATATACGATGAAACAAAGCTGTGGACATAATTTATCTTAATTTTCACAAAGCGTCCAGTAAAAATCCCCCCCTCCCCCTCCCCCGAAAGACTGTGACTCTTGAAGCCAATGGTTTCGATGGCTGATTGTTCAGGGGGATCGGATATTGGCGTAAAAAGGTTGTACTCTGAAAAATAATCAAACTCGATGTTACGGGCGGAGCAGTAGAGTTGAAATTTTATTACTTTGAAGTACCGTAAGTGCCTGCTTATTGATATTTTTTAATTATCACGGGACAGGTAAAAGTGCTACCTTCGGTTGGCTGTAGGCTGAATGACAAGCCAAATGACCCCAGGAAATAATTTACTACGTTGGGTGGTAATCATATCACCATGGGTACCTGATAGTCTAATGAGATAAGGCGCTCCAACTGGATGTGGCTCATAAGAGTTTACATGCAAGGGAGAGTTGAGGTTAATTTCTCTCACAAAACCACCCAAGGATTAGCGACTAGTCACATGCTTTAAATGTCTGGACTAAGTATTCGTACGGATCCCATCGTTCGTGATGAGGCATTAAAAGATTACAACAGAGTATATCTATCTGTCTGCGTCTTTTTATCTATCCATCTATCTGTCTATATCTATCCAGAAACCACAGACATCCCCTTCCACTATTCTTTTATTGTATCCCGTTTATGAGCAACAGAAAGAATCTACAGCTTCTTGTTTGCGATTCTAACAGTGTCTTTGGTGCAGGGCCAAGAAAAATAATAGCGTCTCCCTTATTTGTGGGAAAATACGAATTATAACTCCTTAATGATCCACTGTATGTAATATATTCGATTTTGAATAAATATTTTTTTCTTTATTGGTAATGTCCTGCTCATGGTGTTTATCCAGTTTTCTGGAGTGATGGGCACCTGCCTCCTCTTCTGCATTTTTTTTTTCATTTTTTGTGTGTGTGTCACTTCAGGCATCTTTCTTCTGGAGTGGGATTTTGCTCATATTTTGATCGATTGTATGTATTTCATTATTCATAAACATGCAAACACACATAATCTAAAATTCTAGTAGAACCCACACTCCTTCACACACTGTCGCACACGCACGCACGGCGAGGCGAGCGAGCGTGAGTGAGGACGAAGAGAGCTGGATTGAGTAAGGCCGTGGGTGCAAGAGTAGCTAGGGAGGAGGGAGCCGCGAGGAACCCCGGTACTTATGGGTTCCTATCAGACTGGGACAACGCCCACACACCCGGCCCCGCGCTGCCCCGCCCCCACACACCTCCCACCACACTTCAGCCCCGCGCCGCAACCCTAGACACGCCTCCCTCCCGCCTCTCTACTCCACTCTACCCCACCCACTGTACTATTAACACCACACACTAACACCACACAACACCAACACACACCAGCACGGGCACATATACCAGCACACCAACACCAGTTCCTTTATTCTATTTCACCCACCCACTCTAGAATCAGTACACCCATACCAAACTGTCTCTTTTTGGCACCTTCCAGATGTATCATTTTATTGTAGGCATTATCAACGTTGGGGTTTTAGTAATAAAGGCATACCACATTCCGTGTGTGTGTGTGTGTGTGTGTGTGTGTGTGTGTGTGTGTGTGTGTGTGTGTGTTCGTGTGTGTGTGTTCAGTTAAATTGTTTTCTTGTACTCTGAGACGAATCGATTAGTGTTCTCAGGGTCCAAAGCTGTTTTGCATATCAGATCGCCTTGCATGTATTTATGAATTATTTTATTGTCAGTACGGTATATACTTTTGGTTGCCCCCTCCAGAGTAAAGGAATGAGGTGAGACGGGTATTATTTTCTGGTGTCGATAGTGATGATACACGTCGAGCTAATTGGTCCAGTTTGGGTGGGACGGGTGGCGTGTTTGCAACTGGTCAGACCTGTTTCATGCACCACTTGAGTCCACATCGGGGAGTTTAGCCTTGGGCAGGAAGGTCGGACGTGTTATACCCCACGAAAACACACACACACACACACACACACACACACACACACACACACACACACACACACACACGTTCTTCCGTTGGCACTGGAATTTCATATCTTTCTTGCCGTATCGATATATTTCTCTTATTACTCTTTAATATTTTCTTATGCAGTTTATGTCTTTTTAATATCGACATAATTTGGATCAAAAACATACAAGAGGGCTATGATGTACAATTGGCAAAATAAATCCCTATGGAGGAGGTGTCACGAATGCACCTAATCCAACGAAAATACGACCCAGTATATGGTTGATAGCTGATGGGAGACTAAGTGAAAGCATGTTGGAACTGGTGATGGTATGTATGTTTCTAGTACGGGATGAATGCATGATTGAACTGATGATGATGTGCATGGTACTAGATGAGTGCATGATGACTTGGTTGTGGGGTGTATGGTACTAAATGAATGCCTGATGGAATTGATGAGAGACAGGAGACTAGATAAGTATATGATGGCACTGTAGTTGATGAGAGACTAAGTGCATGCTGGAATTAATGATAGTGTGTGTGGTAGGAGAGGGACCTGACAAATGACCCGACCTTGGCTGGCGAGTGGTCAGAGGTGGGGTCATTCGGGGGGGGGGGGTGTAAATGAATGATCTATGTGCGAGGCAAACAAAAGGTGATGCACGACCGCCTTGCACCTCTTGACATAACAAACAGTTCGGTCGGCGCAGAGAGACACCGGACAAATAGTGGGAATAAATCTACCGCACACCGGAATGAATGTTGATTTGCCTTCAGCTCCCAGGGTGGAATTTATTGGAGGGTGCAGTATTAGTGACCACGTGAGGCTAGGCTGTACTGTGTGTGTGTGTGTGTGTGTGTGTGTGTGTGTGTGTGTGTGTGTGTGTGTGTGTGTGTGTGTGTGTGTGTGTGTGTGTGTGTGTGTGTGTGTGTGTGTGTGTAAGGAGTCTGTGCATGTGAACTAAGCCAATGTGCATGGCTATGTATATCTGTGGAGTCTGTGTGTGAGGATGTATTTGTGAGGAGCGCCCACGCATGTGTACGTGTGGGGAGTGTGTGCAGATGTACGTGTAGGGAGTGTGTGCAGGTATATGTGTGGGGAGTGTGTGCAAGTGTACGCGTGGGGAGTTATGAAAGTGTACGTGTGGGGAGTGTGTGCAGGTGTACTTGTGGGGAGTGTATGCAAGAGTGCGTGTGGGGAGTATGTGCAGGTGTTCGTGTGGGAAGTATATGCAGGTGTACATATTTGGAAATTAGTTCAGGGGAATGTGGGGAGTGTGTGTTAGTGTGTTTGTGAGTGTAAAGATGGTGTGTGTATTGCAAGTGCGAAATTGGTAGTATTCTAGTATGCAGTGTTCCTCTGTGTGCAGTTGCAGGTGTGAAGTATTTGTGAGATGAAGTTGCGAGAGATATTGTACGTGTGCAGGAGGTAATGCTGTGCTTGAGTTGAAGTGACACTGTATCGAGCATTGAATTTTAAGCTGAAAGTATTCTTGTAAGTGATGGCGTGGAACGAAGAATTTGACCAGTGTCTTGTGTAAGTACTTTTATTTTTCGTTGGATGTGGTGCTTTGCTCGTGAATGCAGCTGTTGCATTATATTATGAGTGTTAGCTAAAATATTGTGCAGCTTCCGTACATAAACAGGAGAAGCTTTAAAATCAATTTCTGTATTCGTAGATAAAACGTAATATTTTGTGATTAAACAGAAATACAGTAGAACTCTTAGAAGGCAAACATTTACTCTACTGAAAATCACGGTATGTCATCTGTTGTTGCTTGTACTTTTAATATTTTAAGATTGAACACAACAATACTTCCTTTGTGAATTCATTACGTACTGTAAATAGATTAGCCGAACATTATTGCAAAAAATAATAATAATAACTCCAAAATCAGCACTTCAAAATAGATATTCCTTCCGTCTTGCTGAGGGTGAGGATTTAGGACAACGGCGGATCAGCACAAGTTGGCTCATTTCTTCTCGGGCGGGTGACTTACGAGTCTTTTGACCCAGTGGCTCGTATTTCGCGGGTTTAAGATTACTTCGTGAGTCGTGGAAGTGAAATCTGTTTGTATAGCTGTCGTGCTTACTGGTTTACAGTCCGGCAATAAGTAACACTCTCCACACACACACACACACACACACACACACACACACACACACACACACACATTTCATTTACTTTCCATAACCCTTGCCATTATTCCTTTATCACATCTTCTCCCCAGTTCATCTTTTTGACTGTTACATCTTTCAAAATCCGTCGGGGGAAAAAAAAAAAAAAATCAAAACCTTCACTTGTTTCGGCTCTCATCCCAGTGTTCATGGTTACTCTACTCCCCCTCCCTCTTTGTTATTTATTTATTTATTTATTTATTTTTTATCCCGCCAACTATTTCTCTCACAACTTCCTGCTGCCGTCCCGTTTCTCCGACTTTTCCTTCCCTTGGCATTACCTCAACACATTTCTCATATTCCTTCTGCCAGTATGTTTATTTTATTCCATCTTCTCAGTATTTGTCTCCCAGTCCCATGCACCATTTGTACCCTCCATTCCACTTAGGCATGGATTCTCGTCGGTTAAGGAAGTTCCCCAACACCTCCCCCTTAGCGATTCATTTTTGGTTATGGCTGGTTAACATCCTTCTGTACGTTATATATACAGAGTATGGCGATATTGGAATTATTTATGTAACACAGAAGCAGACAGCACGGTGTAATGAAAAAAATAAATCGCTTAGGAGAAGGTGTTTGGGAGCATCCTTAACCGACGAGAATACGAGCCCAACTTTTCACAGTTCTCAGTTTGCTTTCACATCGCACCCACCCTTGCTTCCTCATAACACCTCCCCTAATGTTTTCCTTCTCCAACCACCTCCCTTTACCTAACCTACTTTAAGACCTTCCTACCCCAGGCTGCCTCAACACTTCACAAAACTTTCCTCCTTCTTCAACTTACTTGCTCCTTGATGTCGTTCACTCTCCAACTCTTTCCCTTCCCAGGCGTATCCATCTCCTCCCAGCGGTCTAATAAGGCACCTTCCTTCCCATCGCTCAGTTCACCGTGATGAGACTGCCGCCCGGAAAACACGCTGCCACCACCTCTTGCGGTCCACAGTAGCACGACGTAATGACAGTGATTGCCTATAACTCCATCCTTTACCTCGTCACGGTCCTCTCAGACAATTTTCCGGTTCGCATACATACCATCATCCAGCCATCAGTCGCATCACCTTCGGTTCATCCAACTATCTTCGTTTCATCCATCCCACTCAACCACCAGCTAAAGCAATCACCTCTGTTTCGTCCATTCCACCCAATCGCCGACTTATCCAACCAGCTTCGTTTCTCCTAATCCACCCAACCGACAACTTATCCAGCCAGCTTCGTTTCGTCCATTCTACCCAACAGCCAAGTTATCCAACCACCCCCGTTTCATCTATTTCACTCAGACGCCAACTCCGCCTGCCTTCAGTCCCACGCCTGTGCTCGCTCGCCCGGCGCTAACGTGGCCTAAATGGTCGTGAATGATTCTATCGGCACTCAGCACCGTCCAGGCAAAGCCGTGTATGTGTGTGTATGTGTTTGTGTGCGCGTGCGTGCGTGTGTGTGTGTGTGTGTGTGTGTGTGTGTGTGTGTGTGTGTGTGTGTGTGTGTGTGTGTGTGTATTTTCGTGGGCCTCTTATTATCTTTCGCCTCATCCAACTTCCCCAGCTTTTCTTTTCTTGGTTTTATTATTCTTAGTCCGAGTGTGGAATGCATTGTCTTCAAAATATTCACCATGCAGTCAAAAATACATAAGCGTATTACTCTCCGTACGCTAGGAGTCAGGAGTACATTGATATTTGCGTCATTCATAAAATACCTGATATACAGCATACATAAATACGCCTTAAGAAGTAAAGGACTTGAGTTATCCCGCTGAGATGCATCGTATAGTGAGCGGGAGGGCGGTGGGGGTGCAAGCCAGACTCCCTGAAGCCCCCTGTTTATGAGCCCTGAAGCCCTGATCCTATATTTTATGTGGGGCTTCATATATTTCCCGGGTATTAGGACTGGACCAGATAGCGGGGACGACGACCATTCAGGCTCAGTGTTAGGGTGGCTGGGTCGAGTACTGGGCCGTGCTGTGTAAATAATAAAGGTGGAATGGCACAGTGAAGTGAAAAATTATGTTTGGTTAGTTAATTGGTGCCGTGAACGTCCGGGGGTAAAATGACCTATGTTGTACGGAATTTAATATGAAGTCTTGAACTGTGTATGTACCGTGTATATTGGGTGCGTTAAATTTTGTGTGTGTTTTTTTTTATAATTTTTTGCCTGTGTTTGGATGGAGATCTACCTTGTATTTTTGTAATTAGTAAACATTCGATAGTGAAGGTGAAAGCGATTATGAAGTGTGTGTTGGTGTTGGTAGGTGAGTGTATTGTATTGTATACTTTGAGAGTTCATTTGTGTTTAATTATACTCTAATGGTGTCGGCTTTTGAATGAATATCTATGTGATGAAAAGTGTATGGTTGATGTGCATGTGTTTATAGTATATGTATATTTATAAAGCCGAAAGGGCGTTCATATCTCTTTTACTCTGCTAGTGGTGGTTTTTATGTGTTTACTTAATGAAATTATATGATTGTTAGCCAGTTATAAGCATGTATTTGTTCGCATGTTTGGAAAGCATATGAGAATGTTCTTATCTGTTTAACTTTGATAATACTGATTTTAATGTAAGTGACTGTGCCATTGAAATTGTGAAGGCTGAGCGAGTGTAAGGTATACGAGTATGTGTGTACGGTTATTACGCCTATGAGGACGTGATAATTGATAGAGATGGTGTTTGTATGTTTGTAAAATGAAAGCTGTGTGATTGTTTCCCCTGTATATATGCGCCTCTGTGTTTGTAAAGCATATGACGGGATATTAGGTGATGTCATGATGGTACTGGTTTTTATATAAGTTTGTTTAATGAAAATAAGAGATTGTTTCTCTTGCATATGTACCTGTATGTTTGTGTGAGAACGTAATAAAGTTTAATACTGTTGGCGAATGCATTATGAAAACTGTGTGCTTGTTCCCAACTTATGTGTGTTTGTAAAGCGTAGGAGAGATGGTATGTGTTAGCATCATGAAAAATATGAGTGTGCCCTAGCATATGTGTTTGTGTGTAAAGTGTATGGTAGAGGGTGTATTTGTTTGTAAACTGAGAACTACATGAATAATTTCTCATATGTTCGTATGTTTCATGAGGCGAATGCAGGTATGTGTATTTGTTAGTATGGTGAAAACTGTATGAATGTTCCACGTATCATAATCGTGTATTAAGAAATCATATAGGAGAGGTGTATATATATTCGTATAATGAAAACTGTATGACTGTCCCCTCTATATATGTACCACACGAATATTTGTAAAAGGTATGAGAGCGTTCATGTGTGTGTGCTGGTCTGATTTTTGGTATTTTGTTTTCGTGTTACACTTTGCCTAGTTTTTCCTGACGCCCAGCCTCCCATTGAGCGCGACGTCTGCTGTTGACAGTCACCCAAACTAACATCCCGCCCTGGACACCAATTTTTGCTCCACACTTTTTGGTCCGGGCTGAGTCACACGCACACCCGCACCTGTGATTTAAATGCACATACGCACACGCACAAGCACACAGGCCCGGGAGCACATACATACACAAACTCACAAGCGCGCCAGTACACACACACACACACACACACACACACACACACACACACACACACACACCTGACGCCTTTCCGACTAGACACGGGGCTGCCTCTCGTTTCCCTTCATTTCCACACCCTAAATATTATATGTTAATTTTAGCCATTTTTCCCTTCGCTTTTTTCAGGAGCTTTAACATGCTTATAAATGAACAGCGGCGGAAATATTGTGCAGTATAATGCGTCACCAAATTCACGTCTCTGTCTGTCTGTCTCTCTCTCTCTCTCTCTCTCTCTCTCTCTCTCTCTCTCTCTCTCTCTCTCTCTCTCTCTCTCTCTCTCTCTCTCACACACACACACACACACACACACACACAGAAACCCGAAAGTTATCAAAGCAAACTTCCCCCCTCCCCTCCGTGGCTGGTGAAATAGAAAACAATTATGTATATTATTGTTGTTCCCTGCCTTAGCGTTGTCCCGGCCTGCTGGCTTGGGCGCTCGCTGTTCAGGAGTGTTGGCTGTACCGCAGTGTTCGCCGTAGTAGAGTGGTGATGTATCGGAATGTCGGCTGTATTGGAGTGCTTGCAATATCAGAGTGATCCCTGTACTGGAGTGTTCGCTGTATCGGAGTGTTTGCTATATTAAAATATTTGCTCTATTGAAGTGATCAGTGTATCGCAGTACTCGCTGTATCGGATTGTTCGCTATATCGGAGTGTTCGCTAAATCGGAGTGTTTCCTGTATCGGAGTGAGGTAGCGCGCTCCTGCCCCCGATCATTACGCCCTAATTGCCTCATCTACGGCTTCATCAAGAAATATATGAGCAATTTGCATATGAGCTTTGGGGAGAGAGAGAGAGAGGGAGAGGGGAGAAAAAAATTGCAAGTATTATCATAGCTTATATAAATGAATTGTTTTGGGTAATTTTGATGGGTGTGGGGTTGCAGTGCTCTCTCTCTCTCTCTCTCTCTCTCTCTCTCAAGGGATAAGTGACGATTGGGGTGAAAATGAATTGCGTGGGTGAAAAAGATTATTGGACACTAATATTCAATGTGTCTGGTGTCCCCGGGAATTAAAGGAAAAGACTTGCCATTACCGTCGCTTTTAATGTGCCTTGTGTGTGTGTGTGTGTGTGTGTGTGTGTGTGTGTGTGTGTGTGTGTGTGTGTGTGTGTTGGAACGCTGTGTATGGATGCATGTATAACTGTGCTTGCATATAATGTGTGTGTGTGTTTATTTTGAAGTTCACATATCAGACTTAGCAGCGTTGAAGTAGTTTCAACACACCAATTATGAAATACACTTAGCTGCCGATTTCAGAATCCTAACCACATATGCAGAAGTCTACATCCCAAGTGTCATAAATTTTACCCCTGACTTTATCCCATCATCTTCTGGATGTGATTTGACACTACGGGCTTTTATGCCTCACCCTTAACCTCCACGCAAAGCCGGAAGAACGCTTCGCAAATTGATGCAGAATTGGGATGCTTAGCGAGAGGAAATGTGCCGGCAGGAGACGCCAGAAGGACCGTAAATTGTACAGCTTTATTTTTAAGCCAGACCACCTCGCTTCCATGGATGTATTTTTTATTTTCATTTCTATTTGTTTTTTATTTGAATTCCATCGATGCCTTGAGGGAGCGAGACAGTCGAACCTGTAATACTTCCATAATGGGGTACGGAGCTTCCGGGGAAAGGGGTGACGGGAGGAGAGGGAAGAGGATGAGAATGACGATAAGAGAGGAAGGGGAGATGGAGGGCGAAGGAGATGAGAGGGAAGGAGAGGAGGAGGACGAAGAGCATATGGGATGGGAGGAAACAAAGACAATGGAAAGAATAAGGGAGGGAAGGAGAAGATTAGACAGGAAGGAGAGAAGGGGGCGAAAAAGATGAGAAGGAAAGAGAGGAGGAGGAGGACGAAGAGCGTATGGGATGGAAGGAGGGGAAGATGATGCAAAGAGTAAGAGAGGGAGGGAGAGGGATGAAAATGATAAGAGTGGTAAGGGGAGGAGAAAAAGAGAAGGAAGGAGAGGAATAGGAGGAAGAAGGGAGGAAATAATGGAAGGAGGATTAAGAGGATAAGAGAGGGGTAGAAGGAGGGAAATGGAAAGGATGAAAGGGGAAAAAAAGAAACAAGAGGAGGAGGAGGAAGAAAAGAAAGAAAGGCGGGGAAAGAAGAGATGGAAGGGAAGAGGAGAAGGAAGAGGAAGAAAGGAGACCTGAGGAGAAGAGGAGGAGGAAGAGGAAGAGTGGAAATGGAAGAAGAGGACGAGGAGGGAGAGAGGAGACGGAAGGAGAGGGGGGTGGTTTACAGGGAAGCTGAGGCAAGAACGTGAGACCGGAGTAGTAGGGTTTTAGAGCTGAGGAGAGGGATCCAGTATCACGGACTTGAGATGGGATTTGGGGGAAAGGTTGAGCGTAAGTGTTGAGGAACGAGAGATAGATAGATAGATAGATAGAGAGAGAGAGATTGGCAAGAATGTGGGTTATTTGTATCTTAAGCAGCCAGACTAAGCTTGGGGTTAAAGGAATGGGAACAGCTTAGTTATTGGGGTTAAATAGTACAGTAACCGAGCTTGTTATTGACGTTTAAGAACACTCTTATTTAACCTCTTAGCCTCAGGTCGTCTTTATCATGTTTCTTTATTTATTTATTTATTTCCTATATTAGTAATTGGCAAACGATTATATTTAGTTTAAGAAGGTGTGTCCTGACCTAATTGGCTACAGGGACTAGGAAAAGGATGTTACTGGAGCTTTAAGAGTCAGGGACAAAGCTTGGTGCTGTAGCTTAAGGGACGGGGACAAAGCTTGGTGCTGGAGCTTAAAAGGACGAGGACAGAGCTTGGTGCTGGAGCTTAAAAGGACGAGGACAGAGCTTGGTGCTGGAGCTTAAAAAAGGACGAGGACAGAGCTTGGTGCTGGAGCTCAAAAGGACGAGGACAGAGCTTGGTGCCGGAGCTTAAAAGGACGAGGACAGAGCTTGGTGCTGGAGCTTAAAAGACGAGGACAAAGCATGATGCTGGAGCTTAAAAGGTCGAGGACAAAGCTTGGCGCTGGAGCTTAAAGTGACGAGGACATAGCTTTTTACTGTGGCTAAAAGGGATGGGGAGAGAGCTTAGTAATGGGCAGCTCAGACAGTTATCAAAGACGCGGACCTGGAGGCATGATATAGTATTCCGTATTGAAATTGGGATTAAGATGAACGGGATAGAGGCCTGGTTGTTCTTACTGAGGGCATCTAAGACTGGGAAACCTGAGGAGGTGCTGAGTGAAAGGGGGTTGGGAGGAGTATGGAAGGGAGGCCAAGGTTTAACTACTTAAATATGTTGGTGTTTTATTTTTATTGTGATTACCCCAAGACGATTTTGTTCAGCTTAGAGAAGACCTACTATTGTGGAAGGGTTTGAATTATTTGAAGTAAATCCTTCTGTGCATTGACTATTTATTCTGACCAGGCGATTTTGTTGAGCCCAGGGGAGACCATTTGTAGTGCAGTAGTCAACCTCATCATTATGATAACACTTTTATTATTTTATTCTGCCCACTTCAGGACGATTTAATTCAGCATAAAAAGTATATTTGTGACTAACTGAATTAAATATAAGCTCCATCAGTCTCTTCATAACAACGATATTTCTGTATGCTCTTCGTGCTACAACTGGACGATTTTATTCAGCTAAGGAAAGATTTTTCATGAAGAGATTAAGGTGGGGATAACAGCATGGTCTGGATAGCAGTGTGGTCTTGATGGCAACATGGCCTGCATGGCATCATGTATTCAGTACAACAGCGGGGCCGGCGCGTGCTGAAGGGATGCTGAGAAAATGATGACGTGGAGTGGGTGTGGGGCCTTGGAAGGTCTGGTGAGAAAAGTTAACATTAGTATCGTTTCTTATATATAGGCTGCAGTGCAAGGCGGGCTCATAATGTTTACACTGGTGACCTTCCTGTAGAGAAGACTGTGTTTATACTTTCAAAAAAAGATTGTCATAGTCAAGGATATACTTAATCTGCTCTAATTTGGCTCAAGTTTTCGTCAAATTGCAACTTATTTCACGTTCCTTAGTGGTAGAAAAAATACTACAACTCCACATCCTTCACAGAGCACTTTTCTGTGACTGACACCGTATTCAAATGTTAATCTTCTGTTACAACTCAGCATTCAAGACGGAAAGTTGGCAGTTCTAGGCCAAGTTAGAGTAAAAAGAGTGTCAATGTAGTACAGTATATGTTTAAAAAAAGAACGTGAAGAAAATGATAAGCACCTGTTTCCATTATACTGTATATTTACTTCATGCGCTACTGGACAAATTATTAATCAGAATTCTGTCTGTCTGATATAATTTCCTCGTCATATACAAGTACTTGAAAACGTTGCGATATTATGAACACCTGTAGTTTCCTGAAATGTGAAAGAATTCTGCAAAATATACCACATACCAACCATATGCGTCAGAGGAGGGACGAGAAGAAATTAGGAGACAGAGTGGGGAGGAAGGAAAAGGGAAGGGGAGGAAGAAAAAGTTAGTAAGAGAGGTAGAGGGAGGGAGGGAGCGAGGGAGGAAAAGGTTGTAGAGGAAGGGAAAAAAAGTGAGAGAGAGAGAGAGAGAGAGAGAGAGAGAGAGAGACGGAGATCGGGATGAAGTGGGGGAGGGAAGGAGGAGGGAGAAAGGAAGAACTAAAAGAGATAAAGGTAGGGTGGGAAGAAGAGGGTGGAGAGAAGAGGAAGAGGGGAGAAGAAGTGAGAGAGATGGAGGAAGAAGGGAGGGGGGGGAAGGAAGCTGGCGAAGGAAAAAACTAAAAGCGGTAAAGGTAGGGTGGGAGGAAGATGGTGGGGGGGAGGGAGGGAGAAGAGGGGGAGGGGAGAAAAAGTAAGTAAGAGAGATGGAGGGAGGGGAGGAAAGAGGGCCAATGTTTACCTCAGGAACTTCACGTCGTCTGGAGTACCTGGCGAGGGACAAACCAGCCTCCTCCGACAACATATCGACATCTCTCCACTGCAGCTCCCGTGTGTGTGTTTGCCTCGCCAGGGGAAGGGAATTTGTACTTTTATCCACTTTTTACATGGATTTTTGTATTTTTTGGAGTGGTGGGATGATTAAATAAACTGAGTACATGAGATTTTTTGTATTTACTCAGGTGGGATGTAAATATAATTGCGAGAAATGAATTTATCCGCGTGAGTCAGCTGGAAGGTGAATTACGAAGTTTCTTGCTGGAATTCCGAAAGATTCAGAGGATCAAAATTAAAGTCTTATATATTTTTTGCGTCGAAAAGAAGAAACATTAGCCTTTTTTCCAGGTAAAGTTTTGTCGAGTAAGTTACCTTGCTATTAAACTTTGAGGAAAGAGAGGGAGGATGTTTTAACAAAAGCTTTACTGTGCCGTGATGAACGTCTCGGTGCTGGAGAGGGACGCCTTCATGTGGTGGCACCGATATAACTGGGTGGTTCAACTGCCTGATTATATAAACGTCCTTCATTTCTTCCATATCCCCCAAAAGGAGGACGGAGGACTTTAGAAGGTGCAGTTTAAGCCTGTAGTCTGCTGGGTTCACATTTTAGATGAACCTTGAAAACAACAACAACTATTACTATTACTGCTACTACAACTACTACTACTACTACTACTACTAAGTGAGCATCTTAAAGTTCGTAGCGAAGCCTGGACGCCAGATTTTAGAGGTTTGGTAACGAGGCTGCTTCCATCTGCATTCGTTGTTGATGACTTACTAGTGTTGTTAACGAAGCGGAATTATCACGTGAAGGTGCATCCCGTCCCGCCCCTTTATCTCGTTCCGCACACTTCCTCCAGCTCTCACTCCCTTTCACCTCGTCCCTCTCTCTCCTCCAGCTCTCACTCCTTTTCACCTCTTTCCCCTCTCTTCTCCAGCTCTCACTCCCTTTCACCTCTTTCCCCTCTCTTCTCCAGCTCTCACTCCCTTTCACCTTTTTTTACCTCCCACCTCTAGCTCTCACTCTCTTTCACCTCTTCTTTTTCCTCCAGCTTTCACTCCCTTTTCACCTCTTCTGCCTCTCTACCTCCCACTCCCTTTCCCCTCTTCTCTCTCGTAGATTATTCCACTGTACGCCCCTCGCTTCCTGTCTTCGTTATACTTATCCACTTTCTCTTCTACCACTTCTGTCTCCAGTTCTACGCATTCTACTTCTCCAAGTAGTTCTTTGTCCATCCCCGTGCTAACTAGTCTTAACACTTTAATTTTACTCCTCTGCCTAATCCTCTCCTACTCCACCCACACCCCCTTCCATTCTACTTTTCCCCTCCACCTAGTTCTTTTGTCCACCCCTCGTCTCCTCGGTTCAGCCCATTTTACTCCTCCTCAACCGTTTCTGTTCCATTCGTCTTTTCCATCCCTTTCTCCATTCTTATCTTTCCAACTCTTCCGATTCTACTTCCTTTTATTTTAATCATCTCCAGCTATCTCTATGTTCAGCCGTCGTCGTCCTCGTTCTCCTCCTCGAGTACATCCAAATCCTGTTTTCTCTCCTTCATCTCTTCCTCCCAACTTATCCATTTCTTACTCTTCCCTTTTTTCTCTGCCTCCTCGTGCTCCTCACCTCTCGGCCACACGCAACCAACTCAATTCCTCCCACTCGCCCCTTCAGTTTCCTTTCACCTTCACTGTTATCTCACATCTGCGCATTCTATCGCCCCCCTCTCCTCCAGCTTAATTTACCCATACTTGTTTTTCATGTTATGATATCATCTGTTTAAGTTTTCCTTAACCGTGCTTTTTTCATAACATTGATTATTTTTCTATTACTCCGTCACTCTTTAACTATTTCGTTACGTTTTTTCTTTTTTTTTTCATTGAGTAAAATTGTCTTAGTGCGGCAAGAATAAAATACATATGGCGACGTGGTGCTGTATATGTTAATGCAGATGGTTTGTGATACCTTCGTTACTGTATTGTTTTTTCTCTAGTTTCCCCCAAATTTTCGTCCTATTGCAGTTTATTGCATGTAGCTGTGTGCCACAAAGAGACACTGCTACCGCTCTACATACTTTCCATAGCACATCACTGTGACTAGCATCATTATCAAGTGTCAGTCCATTCTTACAACTCAGCATTAAAAATAGAGAGACGAGAATTTTAGGCCAAGTTAGAGTAAAAAAATTAGTATGGTCGAATAGCGTCGTCGGACGGTAAGAGGATCAGAGTAATCAAGGTGTTAATATCGACCATCTAAGCACATTCCACATTGTCACACCTTATCCTGTCTTATATACTTTTTTTCTCTACTCAGTCAATTTTTTTTTTTTCATGTGCAGCCCTTTTATCCAGGCAGCATTCATCGTTCCCTCTTATCTTCCAACCTGTTTACCTTTACAACATCCAACCTCTACCATTCTCAACATCCAGTCAGTCCAACATCACAGTCTCTTCAGTTACTCCTTTTCTGCCTTCAGTTAGCTCAACATCCCAATCCGATCAGTTACACCTTCTGAATATCCAGTCAATTCAACATCCTAGTCTCTTCAGTAACTCCACCTCAACATCCAGTCAACTCAGCGTTTCAATCTCGTCAGTTACTCCTCAACATCCATCCACCCCAACATCTCAGTCTTTAGTTACTCCTTATGAACATCCATCCACCCCAACATCTCAGTCTTTAGGTACTCCTTCTCAACATCCATCCACCCCATCTCAGTCTCTCTAGTTACTCCTTCTCAACATCCATCCACCTCAACATCTCAGTCTCTTCAGTTACCCCTTCTCAACATCCATCCACCCCAGCATCTCAGCCTCCCCACTCAGACATTCCAGCTCCACATCCAACCACTCCAAACCATTCGCACCAAAACTCCAGCAGATTTTCTTCCTCCTCCTTCTCCAAAACTTCTCCAAAGTGTTTTCTTGGGAAGGAGCCTCTAATATCTATCTTTACCGCCGTGATAATCCGAGGGAAGCAGGATCTCTGAGACGGAGAGGGAAGGAGAGAAGGAGGGGAGAGGGAGAAAGGTAGAGAGGAAAGGGAAGACGCCAAAGGGAAGGGAAGGGAGGTTTTGGAATTCAAAAGAAGATTTTTTGGATGTGTACTTGATGGTTTTGTGGTCATGTACCTTACTTTCTCTACTTCTTTTTATTCTCTCTCTCTCTCTCTCTCTCTCTCTCTCTCTCTGGCCTCCTTTCCTCGCATGGTACGTGCAGTAGAGAATCTCTGGTTATTTGTTTATTTACTTCACCCTATATATATATCGCTTTTCTGATGTCTGTATTTGCCTAACTTGCTTCTTCTGACTAATGTAAAATTCGTACACCTTACAAATATACTCCGCAAGTATCCCTCCTTTCTTTATTTTCTTTCCTTTGCCTCTTTTACGTCTTTTTGTCTCGTTTCCTGTATTCCTGTAGTCTGTATATTAGTTTTCCTAATTTATGTGCCACTGCCTTTCCGTTTCTTCGTGTTATACCTCTTTCCCGTCTTCCAAATTCCTTCCTACTTCTCCTTCATCTTTCCCTCGAGATCCACATTGCCCTTTCACCATGCTCTCGGTAATCCTCCTTCCCCCAGCTTCCCAACCCTCCTTCCTCTCCTCATCCCTTGCTATCCCTTCCTTCCATGCCATCCTCCCCTGCCATCCTTCCTTGTTTCTCTGCCTTCCTCTTCCTGCTTCCTACTGTGCCATCCTCTCCGTACCCTGCCATACTCCTTACCTATCCTGCCATCCATCCTCCCTACAAAGAATCCACCTATCCTACCTTGCCATCCAGTCATCCTTTCTTGTAATCCTTGCCATTTAGAACCCATTATTTGTACCTTGCCAACCACTTCTCAATCCCGCAGTCCTCCTCTTCCTGCTTTTCCAGTCTCCCGTCATTTCTATTCTTCCCTTCTGCTCCATTCTTCTCTTAATTTTGTACCTTCTTCCCTTCCTTCTGTTCTCCTTCTTTTCCTTATTATCTTTTTTTCACTCTAAACTCTCGTCGTACCCTACCATCCACCCTTCCTGCCTTCTATTCTCCCAGCCTCTCGTGCCGGTCCTCCTTCCTCTTCTGCTTTCTTCCATTTATTCTCTGGTTTCTTCCTTTCCTTTTGTGTTCTTTTCGTCGTTTGACTTCATACTTTTCCTTCTTAGCCCTTCTTCCATTACTTTTCTGCCTTCCTTTCTTTCTCTGCCTTCTTTTAAGTCTCTCCGTCTTCTGTTAATTCTCTGCCTTCTTTCTTTCCTTTCCTTCTCTGCCTCTCTTCCTTTACTTCGCTGCCATCATTTCCTTCTGTACCGTCTTTCATTCATTCTCTCCCTTCTTCCTTTAATTCTCTTCCTTTTTCCATTTCCTTGCCTTCCTCTTCAGTTCTCTATCTTCTTCCTTTTCCGTGTCTGCCTCCTTCCCCTTCCGGCATTCCTTTCTCTGTCTTTTTCCTTTTCCTTCTGAACCTCCTTCCTACTCTAATCTCTATTCGTACCCCACCATCCTCCTTTGCTAACCCTGCCATCCAGCCTCCCCGTCTCCTCCCCCTGCCGACACCAGCCGTTCCACCTCACGCAAATTTAATGGGGATTGGAGTCCTCTGAGGAGTGGGAATTGTCGCGGGGCGCTGGTGGTGGTGGCGGCTGGGTGCTGATACTCCGGCTCACTGGCTAGGGGAAGTGTGTGTGTGTGTGTGTGTGTACAGTTGGTTAGAATTGTGTGTATGAGATCAAAGTCAGTGAATATGAGCAGTATACTGTATATGCACATATTGTCAGTGTGTGTGTGGATCCTGGACCAGTGTGTGAGGGGGTTAAGATTACACGGGATATGTAAAAATGTTTGTATATGTGCATGTATATATGTATGTGTGAACGACGGTACTACCTGTAGTTTCTCTAGCGTACGTGAACAGTTTGTGTAGCCAGAATGAGACGAGGTAGAATTTTAAAGTAAGAATAGTCAGTGTGATACGATATATTAACACACTATATATTTTTCATACATACCCACTCGGCTGCAGCATCATGTGGTAGATACCGTACAGTGATATCAGTTTAGTGCCATAAACTAGAATCCATTTTTTGATACAGTATTTATATGTGCTTGAACATTAGTTTCCATGCAATTTTATACTGGGAACCTCTACTTTTTGTACGTGAAAGGTTTATCTTTTCTATTGCCTGGTGGAGTATGAAGTTTTAAATATTGTAAGGTATATTATATGAATACTGTTGTAAGTAATGCAAAACTCAAAAGTGTGAATTTAACTGACAGCTGTGTCAATAATGAAGCTGACGTCTCTTTTGTTATCGTCAAGTTTCCTCGTGTGGAGATGTTAGCTGAAGTTGCGATAAGAGGCCATGCTGGTAGGTGAATGTTGGTGGGTGACGGGTGATGGTGGTGGATTGTGGTGTCTGAGGAGGTTGATTGGTCAGGGTACAAGGCATTGCTGGGCCTGATGCTGGTACCTGGTGTGGAGCATGACTTACACAGTGGTGGTAGAAGGCAGTGGTAGGATGTGGTGCTGGTTAATTGTGGTAGTCTGTGCTACAATGTGCTGCTGGTTGATCGTCATAAGGAGTGGTGGTAAGCCATGGCCACACACGGTTATATAATGGTGATAGATAGTGGTGTTAGGTACGACTGGTAGACAATGGCGTTAGGAAATGGTGTTAGACAGTGATAATAGGAAGCAGTAATGGAGAGCAGTGCTAGTCGATGGTGGTAGGCAGTGGTGATAGGAAACAGTGGAAGGTGATGGTGATAGTCATTTATGGAAATCAGTGATGAGAGTTCAGGGTGACAGTAATGACGTGGAAAACTTGTGGTTGACGACGGTGCTAGGCGATAATGGCAGGCAGTGGTGATAGGGAGCTGTGGTGGGTGATAATGACAGACAATTCAAGTGGACGGTGTTGATCGGCTTTGGTGATAGGGTGTGGTAATAGTTGTGATAGATTTTGATGATAGGCACTGGTGAATACGCATTGGTGGTAGGTGATAGGTGTAGACCGTGAAACCAGGCGGGATTGCAAGGCGGTCGTGCTGGTCGATGTTGGTTGGCCATGATTGTAGGGAATAGTGGTAGGTGTTTGCTGATGAGGGAGGCGATTATACCAGGCTTCTATGATTGATGGTGGTGGTGGTAGACAGGCGATGGTGGTAGGTAGTTGTCATCGGTGATGGTAGTTATAGCAGGCCATAGGGAGTAGTGGCGGTGTAAAGGGATAGTGGGAGGTGATAGTGATAGGCAGTAGCTGTGGGTATCTGTGGTTGGTGATAGCTATTATAGAAGCCCTGATTGATTACTTATGATAGTAGAAAAATGCGGTAGTCAGTAGGTGTTGGTGATAATGGCTGGTGATGGCGATGATAACAAGGCTGAGTGGAAAGTATCGAAGTCACTGGTGGTGGTGATAGGCAGTAATTAACAAGTGATCGGATGAGTATATGAAGCCTCAGTGATTGGTGATATGCGATGGTGATGGTGATAAATTCGATGTGGAGGGTAGCTGGTGTGAGCGCATTGGGGTGTCGGAGGGTCGGGTTGTGATGGAGGGGACTCAAAGCGGACGTCGGGAGAGCCAGGCATGAAAGGAGAAAGGGAGAGTGCGAGAGACGGGTATAATGGTGGGGAGTGGGGTAGGAGGGGGAGTGGAGAGGGAGGGAAGGGAAATGTGGAGGAGGAAGAGAGAGAGAGGAGGGATTGAAGAGTTAGTGAAAGAGGGACTGTGGAGGAGGAAGGGAGAGAGGAGAGGGAGGAGAGACAGGAAGGGAAAGTAAGAAAAGAGAGGAAGGGGAGCTAGGGGTGAAAACGGAGAGGCGAGAGAGAATAATGATGGTGGGGGTGGAGGGGGCCGAGGGAAAGAGATTGGAGAGGGAATGAAGAGGGTTGGAGAGGAGGAGAGAGATGTGGAGATGAAGATGCTGGAGGAAGGAAGGGTGTGAGAGGCCGGTATAATGGTGATGGGGGAGGAGGAAAGGAGAGAGAAATGCAGGAGGAAGAGGGAGGGGAACAGTGGAGTTAAGGGAAATGTGGAGGAAGATGGGAGTGTGGAGAGGGAGGGGAGAGAGTAGAGGAGACAAAGAGAGAGAAGGGAAAGATGGAGGACCATGGGAGACAGGAGAGGAATGGAAGAGAGGAAAGGAAAGGGTTTGACAAGAAGAAAGGGAGAGGAGAGGAAAAGAAAGGGAGAGGGAAGGGAGAGATAAGGGGAAAGTAAGAGAGAAAGACGAGGAAAGGGAGAACGTGAGTGAAGCGGATAATGCTGGTGGGGAGCCTGGGCAGAGAGTAGAAGGAGGAGAGAAGGAGGGAGAGGTGTATGAGGCTTGGAGAGAGAGAGAGAGAGAGAAGAGCGCACTGAAGAGAGCAAGGAGTGCGAAAGAAAAGAGAGGAGCACGTAGGAGGAAACACGGAAAAGAGGAAGAGGGGAAGAGAGAAGTCACGTAGGACAGGGAAAGGGGTGAGAGAAGGGCAGAGAGGGTTGAGGAGTGAAAAGTAACAAAAGGAAGAGAGAGAGAGAGAGAGAGAGAGAGAGAGAGAGAGAGAGAGAGAGAGAGAGAGAGAGAGAGAGAGAGAGAGAGTGATGAAAAGAGATGATGGAGGTGTACATAATTTAAACCCCTTCAGTTTGAGGACGCCGTCATTTATCAATTTTTGCTGCTACCATTAATTTTCCTTCATCTGAGGAATGCGGCCAAACAGTGAAGGGATTATTGATATTTGTTATCTAGAGCAGAAAATTGAAAAAGTGTTCCCAAACGTACGTACGTATCATTTACATAGGCTCCAACATGCTTGCATGCGTCGGCCTTGGTCACCTAATGGCGGCTTTCCGCGCTGCTCGATGTCAGGCAGTCTCCCTGCTCAGTCCCTTATCCTTGAGGTCACAATGACCTCGTCCCAGGTCTTTTTCGGTCTGTCTCTGGCAGCCCCTACTACCGAAAATCATACTTCTCACCTTCCGCACCTAGTTGTCATCCTCCATACTTACAACATGCCCATACCATTGCAGTGCATCCCTCGTCAATACAACACCATTGCATTCCAGTCTCATCCTTCCTCTCAACTCTTCAGTCGTAATCCTAGGCCCCCCCCGCCCCCCCGTCTCACATTCGAGAACGCATTATTTATCTGCCTAATCATTGTCGTTTATGTGCTCTTGAGTCTACGAGTAAAAGCCGGATAAAATTGTGCAAAGGTAGGAAGAACAAAATTAAAGGACGCAAAACTGGTGAAGGAGCTAAGAGGAAAGAGGGATGAGGACAAAGAGGGAGAGAAAGAAGAAGCTTGAAAAAGAAGGAAGAAAAATGAGCATATAGGGGACAGCGGAAAATGGAAAGAAGAGAGAAGAAAAAAAAAGAGAGAGGAGGTGAGGGGAAAGAGAGATGAAAGATAAGATATGACAGAGAAGGAATATAGAATACCATAGAGGAGACCTGGGCAATGGAAAGAGAGAATTGCATGTAGGTGGTATGGAGAATTGGAGAAGAGCATAGTTTAGAGAGGGGAGAGGGAAACAGAGAAGAGCAAAGAGAGGGCAGAGAGAAACGGAAAGAGATAATAATATAAAGAAGTCAGTGGGAAATGGAATGCGAGAAGAGCATGGAGTGGGCAGAAGGAAATGGAAAGAGAGAATAGCATAGAAAGGGCAGAGGGAAATGGAAAGAAAGAAGACTATAGAGAGGGCAGGAATAATGGGGATAAGAGAGAATAGCATAGAGAGGCAGAGGGAAATAAAAGAGAGTAAGAGGTTTGAGTGGGTAGGGGAAAAGTATTGAGAGAGCAGGAGAATGGATAAGAAGAGAGATGAGAACAGAGGAAGCAGTGGAAATGGAAAGAGGAGAGGAGAGCATAAAGTGGGCAGAGGGGAATGGAAATAGGAGAGAGGAGGAGAGAGGAACCAGGGGGAATAGAGGGCAGGACACAGGAGGCAGGGGGAATGAAAAAAGGAGAACGGCAGAGAGGGACAGGGGAAAATGGAAAGAGGAGAGAAGAGGATTTAGGTTGGGGCAGGAGGCTGGGCTGGATTAGAATGAGGAATGATTGGGAGAGGGGAGGGAAGAGGGGTGGAATATGTGGGAGAACATGTAGGGCTGCAAAGGATAGCCCTGAAAAAAAAACGGATAGGAATGGGAAAGAGAAATGGATAAAAGATGGAGAATTGAAATGATACATATTTCAAAAGACATTGGTTGCAGAAGACAGTGGTGAAAAGTATGGGTAGGAACATGAAGCAGAATTGTTGTAAAGTGGGTAATTGAACTAATAACGTAACCTCACAGGACATACGAGGTGGTTTACAAGGAAAAATGAAAGGAGGGGTATTGAAAGTTTAAGCTGAGAAAAGTTATTGGGTGATGTTTGTGGATAAGAAAGGGAAAATAAAATAGAAAATAAAAAAATCGACCAGACATATATATATTCCTGAGTACGTACAAGATCATTCAAGAGTAAGAAAGGAAAGGAATTGATGAAAACGTAAGGCAGCAAAAAATATTACTGAAACATAGACCTAGGAATGGGAAAATGAAATAGATAAAACTTGGAGAACTGAACTGGTTTTATTTTCCACAAAACTTACGAGATAGTTTGGAAACAAAAGGGGAAAGAAATTTAAGGTAGTGTTGCAGAAGACAGTGCTGAATAATAATGCTTGGGATGAGAACGTAATGCGGATAGAATGGGGAGAATTCAACTGAAGCGTATTCCACAAAGCAAGCAAGCAGAGTAAGAGGGGACAAAGAGCGCTGCTAATGGAACAGGGAGTAAAGAGAAAATGAGAAAGGTTGATTAGTAGGGGAGACAGTAGGTGAGGTGAAGGAGGAAGGAAACTTGAACTGTGCATTAATACTTTAAATACAGTGACAGAAGATTGACAATGAGAGGAATCAAAAGAGAAGGTATAAGGACGACAGGTTGTAGTGGATATTAGTGTGGTAAGGAGCAGAATAAGGGAAGGAGGGAGGAATGAAATAAAGATGGAAGGTAAAGGGAGGAAGAGATGGGGCAGGTGGAAATGGAGCATGAGTAAATAAACAGGAAACAAAATAAAGGTGAAAAAGAGCGGAGGAAGACTGAATATGAGTAAATAATGAGGAGAAAAAATAAAAAAGTAAGAAGCAAAGGAAGACTGAGCATGAGTAAATGTGGAGGAAGCTGAACAAAGATGGAAGGGTCAGGTGAAGATGGAACCTGAGTAAATGAGGGGGAAAAGAGGGTAAAGAGCTGGGGAACATAAAGCATGGGTAAATTAGGAGGAAACTGTAAATAGAGAGAGAATGAGCTGGGGATGATAGCGCCTGAGTAAATGAGGAAATGGGAAATATAAAGAGAAGGAGCTGTGGAGGATGGAGCAAAAGTAAGTGAAGAGAGAAAAACCTGGGGAAGATTGAGTATGGGTAAATGAAGAGGGCAGGAGCTTTGAGTCAGATGGTAGAATGGTAGGAGTTGATGGTAGTCTCTTAGTGAAGATGAGATCACAAATATGTAGATAAATAAACGACAAATGTGGATTAGGAATATAGAAATTGAATTGATACTGTAGAAGAACTCATGATATCAGTTTTTACCACCAGGTTTCACGTGTGTACTGGATAAGGAATATAAACATCGATTACACATTTCAAAACCACATTATACTGCTCGTTAAAATCTGTATTATAATCATCCAATTTCTGTGTGTTTGTTTGTTGCCGTAACAGCAAAAACGGCGCAACGTAACGCAATTCTTGTTACAGTAAGGTACCGTTAAACTGCTCTAACTTGAAGAATATAAGAATTTCCGGTCCAATCGGGTTACCAGTTCCCGAGTTTTGGCTCATTTCTGGCCTTTTGCTTCAAATTTAGTATATGCTTTTAGTGCAGAGGATGGATTCGTCCTTGGTCCGGCATTGAGAATACCAGCATGACAAGAAAGTGTGGTGTGTTTGTTGTATTATCACTCTGTCGCCTCTTCTTCCTCCCTCCTTATTCTCCTAGCATTATAGTATAATTTAGTATAATAGCAAACACTATTCTCTCTCTCTCTCTCTCTCTCTCTCTCCTCAACGGGTGTCCCAGCATGAAAAAAATAAAGGAAAATTCCTCGCTCCGTGTCGCTCACGGCATGAGTAATTCAAATGTCTTACCTTTTGACAGAAAATAGGAATTGACTTGACATCGAGCGGAGGCCACCGAAGGCGACCTTTAAGCAAGTATATCTAAATCGTTGGTTGAACTGAAGTCAGTGTATTTTAGGCACAGCACATCATGAAGGTCAGATTCTTTATATTAGCCTTCAGCTACATATAATAATCTTGTCTGGATCAGAAAAAGAAAATTTGTAGTTATTTTTGACAATAACTATCCTCTTCTAGTAATTAGCTGAGGACTGATGATGATGGGTAGTGGATGTGACGTTGATTGCAGCCTTTAAATTATTAGGTTTCGTAAAAGTTATCTTAATTCCATCAGCAACAGTACGATAACTTCTCTGATTACTTGTGACCGCCTCCAGACGATTTTGTTCATCTGAGGGAAGACGTGTGGGGTTCAGGGGATTACAAACGACCAACCCCTCCAGCATAGTTACTCATTTCTTCTGTCGTTCATATCGAGACTATTTATTTCCTGTTTATTTACATATCTCTCTCATTTTATTCTTCTTGCTGCTACACGTATTATTTAGCTTCAGAATGTCACGTCGTGCTCAGTGAATAAAAAAGAATGACCTGTCAAAAAGACTCTTAAAAAAAAAAAAAAAAAAAAAAAAAAAAAAAGAGGTATGAAGAGGTTAAAAAAAAAAAAGTAAAAAAAAAAAACGGAAAAGGAACAGGAGTTAAAAAGTATGGCAAACATAAAAAGGGTGTAGAGGATAGGAAAAAGTGACTGAAACACGAAAACTGAGTGGAAGTAAAAAAAAAAAATGAAAAAATGAGGTGAACAACAACAACAAAAAAGATGAAAACACGAAAAGGGGTAGGAGTAAAGGAGAGGAAAAAAAAGTATATATAGATGGAAAGACGAAAAAAGAGGTAAAGGCAAAAAAGAAAAATGAATGGATGAAAACACAAAAAAATACAAAAATTGGGTAGAAGCTGAAATGGGTACTAGGTTCAAACAGGAAATTGGGGTTAGAGGGAAAAAAAAAAATGGGTTCTGAGTTAGGTAATGGGTAGGGTGGCTGGTGGCGGTGGTGGGTGCACTTAGGATATATACGAGGCAGGGTGGTCATAAATACCCTCTTGAGCTGCTCCCCGGCCTCTTCTTCATGGGTGATAATGGCTGCCACGAGATAACTGAGCTCTTTTGCCTACCCGACTGTGTGCGTGGGAGTGCGGGGAGGGGAGGGGAAGAGGGGGTGCAGAAGCGGGCGAAGGGGAGGGGAGGAGTGTTGGGGGGGGGGGAGAAGAGTGCGGGGGCCTGAACTGATTTACAGGCCCAGTCGTTTTTTTTACCCTGCTATCACTCCTTATCTCGCTGTGGGGGGGCTTTTCGCCGGGTCTTTGTCTGCCCTGGATTAAGTGGTGATTAGGTTGCTTCTTGTTGGGTTCCTGATTTAGGGATCTTTTTTAAGGTTTAATCTAATTTTATATTTTTGTTGGGTTTCTGATTTAGGATTTTTTTTTCGAGTGTTTAATATGATTTTATCATTTTGCTGGTTTTCTGATTTAGAGATTTTTTTTCCAAGATTTAATAAAAGTTTATGGTGTCTCTTGTTGGGTTTCTGATTTAGTGATTTTTTTTTCAAAGTTTCATCGAGTAATTTTATGTTGCCTCTCTTGCTATTTTATTTTTTTTAAAGTCGTACTCTGGTAAATTTAATGCTTCTAACTTGGTTTCTGATTTAAGGCTTTCGTGTTCAACGCTTAATCTGGTAATCTGGCAGTTTTCTTTCTCATCCCCAATTATGTCTAGTTTATTATCTGAGTAATTATGGCATTAAATTAGTTTGAGCTTCATGTATACTTTTTTCCTTATAGATTACCTGTTGCTTTATCTTTGCCTTCCCTTCTTAATGGCCTTTAATTTCTCAAAAGCATCTGTAAATTACTCTCTGCCTCGAGTCTGCCCGAATTCATCCTACAGAGCAGAGTCTGTTCTTGAAGACCCTGGAGTCTGGTATCCTATTTAAAACATCCCTAAATTACTCTATACGTCGAGTTTATCATTGTTCATCTCACTATACCAGGAAAGTTGAGGCAGATTATTTTTTTCCCCCCGACAAGTTCAAAGGTCTATTATTGTTGTCTGTCTAAAGCATTTCCATAATACTTAGTACCACGAGGTCACATAGGTTTATATTACAATTTGCCAATGAAACAGAGTCGATCTTGCAACTCAGAGCCTGTCTTTGTTCCTTTCTGTAATACTCTGCTACCCCGCCTCTTGAGTTCATTCTGCACTAGGTATACCAAGGAGCCCAAAGTATAGTAAAATAATAAAAGCATCTCTGAACTGCGGACACAAAGTTTAGCCTTCTCTGTACCATAAACGAAGTGTTTGTCCCCGAGGAGTTCAGACTAGTAACTTATCTACCTTACTGTATCTCTAAAGTACTCCCTACCACGAGAAAGCAAGTGTGTCCTTGAGGTCAGAGATTAGTGTATCAACCCCCTGAATCATGTGACTTATTATATTAGTTTGTTCTCGGTACCTGCTAAAGTTTTAATCTGCTTGAGGGAAATATCTATTTGCTATGGGGTTTACGAAGGATTTATCTAACCTCTCCAGTTCGACAGGTCTCTCAAAGTTTCTCCTTCGCTTCATAAAATCGTCTAATGGTAGCGGGAATGAAGTAAACAATACGCTCACTGGCGCAGGGGATTAAATTTATACCATGCCTAGAATACACCAAGCCACACAAAGGATTAGATTTATACCATGTCCTTAGTACACCCAGCCACGAGGATACACACCAGACCTTAGAGTAACCATAAAAATCAAGAGTGTGTCTTGGAGGAGCTCAGAGTCTCGTATCGGCAAGGCATCAGTTACCCAAGCTGACCCCTTCGTGTGGGCGCCAAAACCCCCGCAGGAGAAGCCAATAGCGCTCCATTATCGCGGGGTAAATGTCGCTAAGAATGGACCCGTTAGCAGCTACTTTATACGCCCTGGCCTCCAAAAATTATGCAGAAAGGCGTCTTGCACTTTATCTCAGCGGGGAAAAAATATTAATGTAGTTTGAGGTGATTTGTGGTGTGGTTTTGCCCGACGTAAGTATGGAAGTTGATATTTATGGGGCAGGAGTTGCATATGCATAGACCTTTTGAGCTGTTTACGGTGAGGGTGATGTTTATATAATCGCGATTCTCCACAGTCGGCTTTGGTCCCGGGTAATCTTTTTTCGATTATTTTTGTAAACGGGCATTTATTGCGTTCAGTATTCCTGTATAGTTTAACACTTGAATTATATGTTATTTTCTACTTCGCTTTCCATTAGGCGCTTTACCTCGATTCACAGTATATTTCGACACCCTTGTTCAATTTTCATGGTATAGCGCTTGAATTGTTTATTATATTACCCTTCCCAGTTGGCGGTTCTCAGATTCGTAAATTTTCAGGAATCTCATCACTGAGAGATCTCCCCATTAAGTTGAATTTATTCTGATGGGAGCCAGAGGAGAAATAAAAAGCAGTCATCGAATTGAAGAGGTTTAACGGAGTCTTTCTTGCCTTTTCAATACAAAATGTGTCCCCTGACCTGAATAAAATCATTTGGTCGTGGCAAGAGTGAAATGAATATCTTACAGAAGGGGGTTGAGATCTGTTTCAATTTTTTCCCCAATAGTTGAATGTTTTCTTCATTTCATCTGTTTTCTGTGTGTGTGTGTGTGTGTGTGTGTGTGTGTGTGTGTGTGTGTGTGTGTGTGTGTGTGTGTGTGTGTGTGTGTGTGTGTGTGTGTGTGTGTGTGTGTGTGTGTCCGTCCGTCCGTCCGTCCGTCCGTCTTGTCTTCCACATGTTCTCCCTTTCTTCTTCTCCTCTGTCTCTACTCCCACTCTCTTTGTCATTCACCCTCTTACATATGCTCCTCTGGCTGCTCCTTGACGCCTCATTTACCCTTTCTCCATCCCCTCCTCTTTTACCTGTAATGGCCTCTACTCTCCCTTCCCTAACGTCCTTTCTCCCTACCTCATCATCTGTATAAAATGCCTTTCTTTTTTTTCTCTCTCTCTTTGCCTTTCCTTTCTCTCTGTTTTCTTTTTTTTTCTATCTCCTCAATATACATGTCCATTTTTCATTCTCCTTTTGTTTTCCTTTTCTTTCCTCCCTTGTCTATGTATCGTCGTGTTTCTTTTTTTTCTTTATTTTCCTCGCTGTCTCTGCAGTTTCATTTATTGTCTTTCTTTACGCCCTCCCTGGTGTTCTTTATTCTTCTTCACCTTACATTTTTCTCCTATTTTCCCTTTTCCTTCCTCCCGTATCTTGGCTATCTTTAATTTTTTTCATCCCTCTTCTCCTTCCACAGTCACTTCGAGCTCCTATTATTTAATGTCTTACCTCTGCTCTCTTCAGTGTCTTCTATTCCCATTCTTCAGCGTCCTTTCTTCTTCTCCCATTTCCTTGTGTTTCCGTCTTTGTGTCTTAATTTGTCCTTTACTCTTCTATCTTTCTCCGTCTGTGTGGGTTCCTAAATGTCTCTCCTTCGTATCCTGTGTTCCCTTTCTTTGGTGTCCCTTTTTTCCCTCATTTTCTTCGTCTTCCTTTCTCATTGCCATTTCTGTCCTATTCCTCTTTCCACCTTTTTCGTCTCTACGGACTCCTCTTTCAATTTCATGCCTATACACCTTTCTCTTATAGGTATTCTTTAATTTTCCAGTGCATGTTTACCTTCTACAGTGCCCATCTTATCTTCTGCAAAGTCCATCGTAGCTCATGCCACGCTGATCCTAGTCCAACCCATGCATTGCTTGCTCTCTCATATTCGTGCAACATCCACTCGTTCACCACCACTTCTTACCCCTTTAACACACCGATTTGCAACACCAGTCCTGCCCATTCAGTACCTACTCCTGTGGCTTCTTCCATGTCACCTCCGAACACTTTTCCCTTTCTTAGGCGTCTTGCCTTACCAGGGGTCAGACTCACCTTCCCTTTCACCAAGGTCCCTTTCCCCTTGTCCAATACTCTCTCTCTCACTCTTCCTACAGTCGCCTCTCATTCCTCTTGTCCAATACTCTTTCTTCCTCTTCTTACATTCCCCTTTCACCTAAGTCTTGTCCCTTTGCCAAGTACTCTTACTTCCACTTTCTACGCTGTTCCGTCTCACCAGAACCCCTTTTACACGTCCACTACTTTCTTTTCCTCTTCCTACACGTCTCCTCTCACCAAAGCCCTTTCCCCATGTCCAGTACTATCACTTCAACTTCCCAAAGTGTCCCTTCTCTCCACCCTTGCCAAGCACCCTTCCCCTCCCTCCCAGGTCCCCCCAATCCAGAACCAACTAAGCGGAATTTCAAAAGGCCTCAGAGCACCCCCTTCTCTGCAGCCTTTGAAATGGCGGTACGGTGCTCCCAGGCTTTGTACAAGTGTGTTTTTCTTTCTCCTACAAGCTGGGTGGGGGAGGACGTGGGAAAGGCGGCAATTCGGCGACTTGTTGTGTTGATGTGCTTGAGGCTGTTTGTAGAATGTGAGAGCAAGTGGGGGAGGGAAAGTGCTGGTAGTTTGCATGTATGTGTATAGGGTCGGATTTTCATACCAGCGTGATATCATTCCCCTCTGCCCTTCACTACGAGGTGGTATCCTAAGCTGAATAATATTGTCTGGTGTTAAGAAGAGGTTTTGAAAAGACGCCATTGGACTCAGCTGTTAAATGAGAAAGTTGCTCATCTCTTTAATACGATGGCTGTCTTTATAGAGTTTTACAAAATTATATGGCGGTAAAATTAATATAGATCAGATAAAAAAAATGTCATCTGGGTAAAGGTTATGGGAAATGTAGCTTTTTGTTCTGATTCTGCAAGTGGATTTGGTGTGCATGACATTGTTTTTTGAGGGTGGGAAGAAGAGTGAGGTTTTTATGAATAGAACAGCCATTAGATAGTGTATGAGGGAATTGGAAGTTCATTTTTCCATTTCCTTGTGTAAAATAGTTTTGATATATATTTTTCTATATTTTTTTTTTATTGTCTTTATATATATTAATTGTACGTGTGTAGTGGTGAATGATGCCGAGAGTTTGTCATATTTTTTTTTGTTATATCAGATTTTGCATTGGTAATTATTCTCACGGTGGGGTGGGAAAGTTGGGCCGGCTGTTCCGTTTCACTTATCACGAAATTCCAACCCGTTGATGCCTGACCTGGGCGCCATCACCAGCCCAGCCGCAGTCACCAGGTTTTATTCACCGCTTTTTAAATCATTCTTTCCCCTTTATCTGCGGACCAGCTCGGTAAATGTTAAATGGTATATATATTATGTATTTTCTGTTACCTTGAATTATTCCGCGTAATACCTAGCGAGGAAATACATTTTTAATCGCGGGGAAAAATCGTGGTACGTTGTTTTTTGGCGTTGATCTGTTGCATTGTAGTGTTTTTTATTATTTTTATTATATTCTCTGGCATCCACCACTGATGACTGTGATAAGGTACTGCTATGCAAAATACTGTGTGTGTTTTATTCCCTTCAGTTATTACATACAAAATTGCAACACCCGTCGTATTATTGACGCGGTAGATGTTGATGACGGTAGAGATAAGTGAAATGTGAACGATTATTATGATAGCTATGCTGCAGAGATAACAGCCGGGGGAAAAGTAGAGATTAGGAAATTGATAGAGTGAATTATGTTAAAGAGATAAATTGCATAATGAAGAACTAGACATGAAAACCGCGATAGTGAATGTGTTGCAAAGAGAAATGTTGTCATAGTGAAGAAGCTGAGAAGTTGACGTTGATACTGGCTGATTTTTTGCAACAAGTGTCTTAGTAAAGGACAAAAATGAAAACAGCGAGAGGTATTGGGATGCAGAATATGAAAACTGTCATACTAGCCTGTACGAAGTATAAGTAAAAATGTAGGCAGTAATAATGAATATAATGATCAAAATACTTATCACAGTGAGGGTCATGAGAAGAAAGATGATGATGATGAAGGTGATAGTGGTGAGAACAGTACAGTTTCAAGGTCTTGCAGAGCTTTAAGTATTTTTTTAAAGACATTCAAGTAATAGAATGACATACTTGCTTGGTTCAAATAGTTTCTTGGTTTATTACCATATGATATTTTTCACCACTAATGCAAACTGTTTTTCACATTTCAGTACAGTATCTTGGTACCGATCGCTTCCCTATAATAATCTCGGATGCATTCATGGTTAACTAAGTAGAGCCATCACTGATATACTTTTGGCTACGTTGTGGTCTTTTTTTACAATTTACTTTTTTTCTTTCAACAGGTATGAGGACTAGACTTTCGGACACATGCTGATAAGGTAAAGCAAAAATATGTTATCTTTATGAGTAATGTACGTGAATCAGGTTAATGTTTTTTTCTGTATTTTTTTCTTCTCATTTTTGGTTTTGGCTCTGTAGGATAAGAAATGCAGACTTATGAGAGACTAGAGAAGAACCATTTATCTCATCGGTTACTCTCAAAACAAAGATCTAAGGGCCGATGCAACTAATAAGCCTTAGTGTAAGATTTTGACGGAACCGAGAATGATAAATTTATAAGGGGGGAAGCGAAAGAGGGAAAGGGGAAAGAGAGATTTGAAGAGAGGGGAGTAATGAGGAGAGAAGGGAGGGGAGAAGGGTGTATGGGAAGGGTAAACTAGGGGGACCAGTAAGTGAGGGAGGGTTGGTGTGAAGGGAGGCAAGGGTGACAGGCAGGGAGCAGGAGGGACACAGGGATGGAAAAGAAACAGGGAGGGAGAATTTGACAGAGATGGGTGACAGAGAGAGGGACATGACAGGGAAGAGGGGGATATGAAACAGAGGAGGGGTGTGGGATGGAAACAAATTCAGAACAGACAGAATGGAGCTCCAGGGTAAGGACTCAGACTAGTTAATGTTTCAGATGATTAATGGCATGTCAGTTCATAGGGAGGCGAATTAGTGTACTAGTAAAACTTTTTAATACAGTACTTTCAGACAATGACGGGTTTGATTTAAATATAGTTTGTGTTATTATTAAAGGCAGCAGTAAGGCAGCGTTGTAGCTTGTACTGAGAAAAGATCAGAAAATCAGGGGATGTATTAATAATTCAACAGTAAACCTAACAAATACACGCTTATCTATCTATGTATCTATCTGTCTAATGTGTGTGTGTGTGTGTGTGTGTGTGTGTGTGTGTGTGTGTGTGTGTGCGCGCGCGCGCGCGCGCGCGCTCAGACATACAAACAGATGCTACGATACGATAATGTAAAAGCAAGTCGTTGCCGTATATTTCATGACTGGAAACGATAAAGGCATGTTATATATTGACAAGAAAGCGGCTACACGTCGAGAGTCACCCCTCAGCCAGTTATAAAGCGTGTTTTTGTCGACTGATAGATTTATAGAGTGAATAAAAGAAGATCGGTAGGAATTATGAGGAATTAAAGTGTAGCATAACGTACAAAAACTTAAAAGAAATGGAGATAAATGGCATGTGATGTAATTAAGAAATGTGTAGAGGCAGAGGAAAGTTTGGGGGTGAAGAGGAATGGTTGTTACGAAGGAGAAACAGAGAATAATAAAATAAGAGAGATGAAGACGTATGGACGGAGTAATGAGGATGGGAAGAGATCGAGTGGGACTGATTGGCGTGTAAAGGGAGGACGGAGAATAATGACGGCATCTGGAAATACATAAAAATGAGGGTTGATGAGAGGGGTGATGGGGGAGGATGGCGAAGGGGGGGTGGTTAGCGAGGCAGTCGTGTTGTTCGTTGATCATGAGGCTAAGTCATGGTAATGGTGATGCCGACAATGCTAACAAGTCTACCTTAAACTGTGAGTAGCTTTTCCACTTACGCAAATGACCCTACGTCTATTTTGCTTGCCCCATGGCCCACAAGGATGCTGTTTTCCCCCCAGCACATTTCCTGAACGAACACACATTTTCCAGGTGAATGTATTTTTTCCTTTCAGACTTAAGTTAGCTTATATGGCATTCGCAGCTGCACAGTTAATCGTATGTTGAGTGCCTGTAGCGAGCGTTATTTGATTTGGGAATTCTGGGCAAAAAAGGAAAATATTTTGCCATCATCCCATCTGTCAGGAAATGCCAGTAGAGAGAGAGGGAAAAAAAAGAGGTAGACATTTTAGTAAGCGGAAATTAGTGATGTTTGATTTAACTTATCAGGGAGGGAGATTTACTGATATTTTATATGTTATTTCATGTTAAAAGTCAAGTCCAGCGCCAGGATACTTACGAAGATACCTGTGATAGATTATAAAAAAGTGTTAAATATGGTGACATGTGGAGAATGACGATGCAGGAAGATTGTGTTTAAAGGTGGCGTGGAGCAGTGAAAGACGTTTGGCTTTTATTTTGCTGTGTGCTTTCGACTTTAGGCAAATAACGCAATGAAGTGACAATGCATGGCGGGGTGGGTGTGGGGGGAGGGGTGGTGAAGGTTGTAAAATGAGGAGTGGATGTGGGGAGGAAGAGGAGTGTGAGTGAGTGGCACGAGGGTGGATGATGAGGTGAGGGTTGTATGAGTGAGTGTGATGGGGATGATAGAGATGAGCGTGGCCTGGGTGGATGGAAGGCAAGGTGTTATGGATAAGTGTGACGGTCTTGGAGGGTGAGATGTGGTGTGGTTTGGTATGGATGAGTGTGACGGTGGTGGAGGGTGCGAGGTATGGATGAGTCTGACGGGGACGGGGGGGGGGGAAGTGGTATGGGAGTGTGTGACGGGGACTGAGGGTGAGATAGTATGAATGAGTGTGACGGGGACGGAGGGTGAGATGGTACGGATGAGTGTGACGGGGTGGGAGGGTAAGGTGGTATGGATGAGTGTGACGGTGGGTGGATGGAGGGCGAGGTGGAATAAATGATTAGCGGTGCAGGGTGAGGTGATATGGATGAGTGTGACGGAGTTGGAGGGTGAGGTGGTATGGATGAGTGTGACGGAGTTGGAGGGTGAGGTGGTATGGATGAGTATGGCGGTGGGGGTGAGGTGAGGGATGGTTGGGTCCGCATGGCTGACATATTGCCGTGTCGCCCCCAGGTGCTGCACTCTCCTCGCTTTCTCGCCTCCTTTCTGTCTCTTTGTCACACACACTGTCTCTTTCTTTATCTAGTTTTTTTATTTTTCCTTCGTTTGCTCCTGATGGATTTCATTTCGTGTGTGCAACCTATCATTGTTTTTGGATCCCCATTTTATCTGTCCTGTCCCCCTTCGTTTCTCTCTCTCTCTCTCTCTCTCTCTCTCTCTCTCTCTCTCTCTCTCATATTCACAAAAACGGGGTAAAGCAGCAGTTCCTCCTCCTCCCCGCCCATCACCTACATCACACCCCACCACATCACCGGCCACCACACACCACCCACACATCTCCCCGCCTAATTACTCCTCACATATCCCACCGTAATTCATGTCCTGCGTATTTTACCTCCTATGACCCCCTCCTGACTCCCACGCCCTCGTATGTCATCGCAGTTTTGTTGTACTGTGTTTATGAATTTCGCACTTTCGTTCTTAGCCCAGTTTATCAGGTTACTCATTGTGTATTTCGCTGATTCCCTGTGTGTGTGTGTGTGTGTGTGTGTGTGTGTTTATCTAACTATAACTATTCCTCTATCTATCTGTCCGTCTATCAATCCATTTACATTTCATTTTTTACACCCAGCAATTCAAATGGAGGAAAATGAATGACGATTTTTTTATTTTTTCGTCCGACTTATTTCGACGTGGCGGTGAAATGTGTTGGTATTCATGCCAAAAGGAATGGAAACGCCCAGGATCACAAATTATCGTCTGTGCGGGCATTACGGTGAGTTTTTCCTTTATTTTTTATTCTTTTTTTCTGGCTTTATTGTGCCCTGACTTAATTAGGCCTGATTGGTTACACGGGGGGAGGGCGAAGGGAGGGGGAGGAGGAGGAGGAGGAAGAGGGGGAGGGAGTGGAAGAGTAAAGAAGGGAGGGGGAAGTGGGTGTGGGAGTTGGAGGTGAATAGGAGTGGAGGGAGAGAGAGGGGTGAAGAAAGGAAGGGGAGGGAGGGAAGTGAGAACCGGGAAAAGAGGAGAGGGAGAGAGTAACAGTGGAAAGCGTGGAAGGGGAGAGAGGGGAAAAGGAAGAGAGGGTGGGGGTAAGAGGGGAAGCGGGTAGGAGTGGGTAGGGGAGAGAGAGAGGGAAGAGAGGGAGGGATATGAGGGGAGGGGGAAGGTAAAAAGAGGCGAGGGAAGAGAAAAAGAGGGGAGGGTGGGCGTAAAAAAAATAAGAGAGGGAAGGGGAGAGAAACATGGGAGGAGAAGAAGGTTAAAGAGAAGGGGAAGGGGGAAAAGGGGAGTGGGAGGGGGTTAATGGAGGGTGTTGGGAGGGTAATCGTTGTGGGAATTATGTATTTATTGTTATGTAATTTGCCTTTTAATTAACCGGGGTGGCTTTGGGGGGGGGGATTGCCCAGGCTGTGTGGGTGCCATTAGATGTGGTAAATATTGCTTTGCTTTATGGTTATGGCGCTGAAATAAGGTGTATGTTAATTAGGAAATCGGTTATTAATTGTATGGGAGTGTATGAGAGGGGGTTATGTTAATTAGGATATCGGTAATTGATTGTATGGGAATGTGTGTGTGTGTGAGAGAGAGAGAGAGAGAGAGAGAGAGAGAGAGAGAGAGAGAGAGAGAGAGAATGTGCTAGGGTGGGGTCTGGTGTAGTTGATTTGTTATTCATTAAGTTGTCAGGGCAATTATCAACAGTGGTGTCATAATTTTGTGGCAGTAGTGTTATTGAACTAGCCATGTGATTGGGTGTTATTATTATTAAGCTTCGCCATATAAATGGCGAAACTTGTTTTCGTCAGTAGTAGTATATTCATTAGCACTTTTTCTTCTTAGATCTTGATGATATTACACATGAAGATATTATATATCTCAAAGGCATTTTAATCCATTTATATGTGTTCATCGTCAGCATGGTTCATGAGGTGGAGTCAAGATTTTAAATACTCTAAATGGCAAATGATTTAATGTGTGGCTCGTTTCACTAGACACACAGTTCATAGTTCTCCCAATTTGTTGCTTTATTTACCCTGTTTGTGGACTCCTTCAGCTTCATATAAATACATTTGTAGGAAGCAGAGTGGTTGGATAATGATGGTTGTGATGTTTATACCCTTTTTGCTCTAACTTGGCCTAAAATTGTCATCTCTCCACCTTCAATGCTGATTAGTAACAATAGTTTAACATTAGAATAAGATGCTAGTCAGTAAGTTCTGTGGAACGGATGTTGTGCCGAGGTATTATCTGTTTCTGCCACTGAACTTTGTGAAATGAGGTGAAAAGGACGAAAATCTAGGCCAAGTTAGAGTAAAAAGAGTATAGTAGGTTAGTGGTGGGAGTGTGGATTGATATTTCGATTGCTATGAGTTTTTGAATATGACGTTTTTTTATTATTGGACTCATATTATCCATGCAGTCTCCCTTCCACGTTATAAACTGCCCATCATCTATCTATGACATTTTTTCTGTCTATCTGCCTGTATGACTTTGTCTGTCTGTCTGTCTGTCTTTGTTTCTCTCTATATCTGTCTGTCCATCTGTCTATGCGTCTGTCTGTCTCGTGCCGGACGCCACACTTTGGGGAATGGCTTCAACAAAATGATCTCCAGGTGTTTCGATCCTTACTCAACAACAATCTGTCTTCCCAGGATGCACCGCTCTCTCTCCTCCCTGCCTCATCTCATTTAACACTCTTGTAATGGTTCTGGTCTTATTTCCTCGTAACTCACCTTTAGAATTATTGCTCAGCCTTTGTCCCCTGTGTCTTACGCCCTTCATGCTCTGCCTCAACACGAACATAAAATTTACAACAGGTTTGGCAAATATAACCTTTTGTCTTATACATCTGTTCTTTATATTTCTCACATGTTCACTCCTTTCCAACCACTAATCTACTTTTCACCATAAATATCCGCTCTTTTGGTTAGGGCTTAATTTTTTCAAGGCCTTTTTTATCTGCTTGCCATCTCTGTACTTTCTTTTTATTAACTCCTTTAGTAGACCCTTTATAATGAGGAAAATCGTTTCGTCTTTGCAATAATAATAATAATAATAATAATAGTCGTCGTTGTGATTTTACTTAGTTTGTTTCACAATACGGTGTGTCCTGACCCGAGCAGATATAGTTCATTGTTAGGTAAAATTAAAACAGTCACATTAATTTATCCTTATCTTCCTCTTTGTGACTGCGTGCTACCCAGACCCATCAGCCCCTTCACTGCAATGACGCATCTGTACATTTTATTCTTGCTCCTATCAGACGATTTCGCTAAACTGAGGAGACACTTATTCGAACTGGAGGGGTTAGATACAGCATACATTAAAACCTTCGCTATACCCTTTTTATTCTAACTTGGTCCAAAATTGTCGTCTCTCCATCTTGAAAGCTGAGGTGTACCAATGGATTAACGTCAGAATATGGTGCTAGTCACGGAGAAGTGCTATGAAAATGATGTAGAACCACCGTATTGTCTTGTTCCGCCACTGAGCTACGTGAAATAAGCCGCCAAAGGACAGAAATGAGGGCCAGGTTGTAGGGCAAGAATTATAGTAAAGGTCCATCCCAAACCAAGTAAAATATTGTGTAAGTGGCCCAAGGGAATACTGATTTATTTACACTCTTCACCTCCCAACATGATTTATGCTCCATCGTTCATCAGGATCCCACAGATCATCATCACTTTTCACTCTGTATCGGATCCAACTATTTTTTACTCTTTTTTTTTTTTCCTCCTCTCCTATATCTATTATTCAATCGGTTCGACACATTTCACTTATATTTTTCTCTCTTACTTTATTCTGTCGTCGTCTTCAACCCTCTCTTTCATCTTGTCATCCGCTGTATCATTTACCTGACTTCACATCTTTCATTCAGCTATTTGATTTTGCTATACTCTGTTATAGTCGTCAACTTAATTTTCATCCCTCTCTTTCTCCATGTCCTTACCTCTGTCATTCATCTAACACGACCTTCTGTGTGTGTGTGTGTGTGTGTGTGTGTGTGTGTGTGTGTGTGTGTGTGTGTGTGTGTATTCCATCATCATTACCAACCCCCTCCTTCCTCTTGTTTTCTACTCCATCATTCACTTAAGTCACTCATTTCATCATCATTTTCCACTCTGCTATATTCCATCGTCATTTTCAGCCATCTTTTTCCTCATGTTATCCCCTTCATCATGCACCCAGTTCCCACATTTCATCATATCTTTTGTCTTTCATCTCTATCCCATCATCATGAATTGCTCTCTTTACTCCCGTCCTCACCCTTCATTGTGCATCATCATCATTAACCTCCATCTACCAACATCACTTTCTATAAGGTACAGCCTAATCCATCCGAAGTCCTTATTTTATATCACCATCATCTCTTTCCTCTTCGATTCTGCCCTCACGCTTCACCTTAATCCTTTAACCTTTGTCTACCATTTTCATAACCTTTACAGCTTAGTTCACCCAGATCACACGTCACCCTTATTTTCCACGTTCCCCTATAGACTATCCCATCATCATCATCATCATCATTTCTCTCCTCTCTTCCCGCCCTCACCCTTCACCCTGCCTCTTTACCTTCGCCCTCCATCAGCACCCAGCTTCTAATACACCTACCTCACACCTAACCACCCATCTTCACCTTGATCCCGACCATTCACCTTCTCCTACCTCCTCCTCCCCTACTTTCTTCATCCTCCTCCCCCTACTCTCTTCACATTGTCTTACATCATCTCACCCCACCCTTGCTTTGATTAATAATGCACATGGTTAGTAATTCAGACAAGCACGGCAGGAGACTGTGAAACCAGATTGCGAAAAATTACGAACACTGTAGTTAGCCCTAAAGCGTTTTCTTTTATGCTTCTTCGTTTTGCAGTGACTCTTAGAACCACTTCCTCCTCCCCATGGATAATGTCCTTTCTTGCCCACTCCGAGCAAACTGTGGGGTGGGGAAAAATACACCTACCTCACACCTAACCACCCATCTTCACCTTGATCCCGACCAGCCACCTGCCGTACCATCTCCTCCCCTTATGTTCTTTAATCTCCTCCTCTTACTCCCCTCCCCTCCCCCCCACGTTCACCTATCTCCTCCTCCCTTACGTTCTTCTATCTCTTACCCTTACTCTTTCCCCCTCCCATCACCCACCTCCCCCCCCATGTTATTCTGCCGCCTTTCCCCTATTATCCCCCTCACCCTTTCCTACCTCCTCACCCTTACGTTCTCCAATCTGCTGTTACTCTCCCTCCCTCACTTTCCCATGCCGCCCTACTTAAGTTCTTCTCCCTCCTCCTCTTACTCTTTCCCTCCACCACCTTGTCTTACTTTCTTCCCCCCCCCCCTTCATTTTCCTACCTCCTCCTCACCTTCTCTTTCCTCCCCCACCCCACGCTCGCCCAGATTAATAACGCAGGTAGTTAGTATCTCAAAAAACAGGAGAATCGTCGGAGGTTAAGGACTGGCCAATCGTGCCGGTCGGGGGTCATATTTTGGGGTCCGCCAGCCGCTCCGAACAACCTAAGACTTTTCCCACCCAGCCCTTACCATGTACTCATTTCCCCCATTGCCTAGCGTTTTGTTCAGTTTAACCCCTTTAGTACGAGAGTCTTGTCTCTGAACTGGATAATTTCGTCTGACTGTAGCAAGAATGAAGTACGAGAATAAGAACTAGTAATAAGAAAATATGAAAATATGCGATACATCAGTTTACTTAAGTGGTTACTGGAGCTTGCATCAAACCTCCATTATCACGTGTGGTCTTCCTTAGGTGAAAGAAATTGTTTGGGTAGAAGTAAGAGGAAGAGGAAGGGCATCGTAGGGAAGAGGTTAAAGGGAAGTCAGTGCAGACAGCGAAGCAAGGGGGATGGAGGGAGGGGGCGGGGTCGCTATCAGAACTCGTCTTTAGGCACGAGAGCACCCGGCCACCAGTGTACATGTACCTTTTTGCAGATTGGGGCCTGCTCTGTGTGTGTGTGTGTGTGTGTGTGTGTGTGTGTGTGTCGATGTAGTCTTGGCGTGCGGGTCCGAGTGCATGGGTTCCCGTAATCAAGACTTGTAATTGCATTGTGTGCTTATGTATTACTTAAAACTGATTCAGCTTTGAGTGTTTCTAGCGGATGGGTAGGTGTTTTTCGTCTGGCTTGAAATTGCATTGTGTAGTTATGTATTTCTTAAAGTGAGTGCATGAATTCGACTGATCTTAACTTGTAATTGCATGCTGTGTTTACGTATGACTCGAAGCCGCTTCTCTGTCGTTTCTTGCAGTGGGATGGGTGTTTGAGTTAGACATGAAGTTGCTGTGTGTGGTTCCGTGTCTCTTACAACTGATTCTTTGTTGGTTCTCTTGTAGGGTGGCATTTTTTTTTTCTTTTTTGATTTTTTTTTGTTTCCATTTCTTCGCATGTGTGTATGATAGGTTCCGGGTACTTAACTGCACTGTGTACTTCAAAATTTATTCCGTGTTTGCTTTCTTCCAGTGAGGTTGAGGTTTCGCATTTAGTCCCCCCCCTCCTTTTTTTTCAATTTCCCCTACATGCGATAGGTTTATCCCCTGGAATCCCGGGACGTACTTTGGTTTATGCATGGTATCTCCAGGCGCTGTTATTCAGCTTTGGAGAGACTTTTAACTGGAGGGGTTAAGTATAATCATAAGCCCTTTAACTACAGGGCGCCCTAAGATGAATTAAATAACCTAGACGTAGTAAGAAAAAAATTGAAAGCATCCCACCTTATTGAAGGATTTAAGATGCATTATTGCAGTACGGCTTGACGTACTTTATTGCACTGTATACATAACGTCAAACCGAAAACTGATTTCCTATTGGTGGCCTGATAGTAGGGTAGGCGTTTCGCTTTAATACTCTCCGGTGTTATTGCTTCCTTCACTTGCGAGAGGTTTAATGCTTTGTTTCTGCCCACTTTATGCTTTATGGTTGATGCTGGCGGCGTGTGGTTGACCCTTGGCCGGTCATTAAAGAGGGAAAAGGAAACTGTGGTTGTGATAGTCTGGCTGAAGTTTGTGCGAGTTGGTGCCGCGCGGGAAGACGGGGCGCCAGCAGTTTGTTTTAATTTTGTCGCTTGATTTCTGTAGGACCTCGCTTGATGTTGGTGTTTTTATGTTTTTTTTTATGTTTTTATATAGGAACTGGAGGCTGTGCTGTCACTCGTGCAGCGTGAGGGGTTGGAAGATACTTGTGCGAGCTCAGAAAAATGTTGAAGGGTTCTACGTGTGACTCTTAAATATCAGTGTTCTTGAATATGGTGAAGCACTTTTAGAACTGGCGTGATTGATGCCAGCTGCATTATGAAAAGAGGTAATGCGTTCGTTCCCTTACCGAACAAGAAAAAAATAAAATAAAATAAACTGCAGTGCCGGTGACGCACCTTCAGACAGTGTGAACTATTTCAGGCATGCACAAGTTCACTAAAGTAGCACATTTTGAAAAATTAACGGAAAGATTGACAAATTTCCTGTTTCCAGCTTATGCGTATATCGTAAATTAAATTAATAAGTTTTCATTTACCCTAAGAGGTACTGTACGTTACAAAAAGAAAGGAAAAAATAAGTCACGCCTATTACACTGACTTGTGTTCCTGTTTTATCCCATGAGGACAGTGTCAAGAAGTTAAGAGGCAGTGACTCTGAACCTTGTATCGCTAGTACAGAGGTAGAGTCAGATAAAGTGCCCACATCATCTTTAACGGCAAGACCAACACAACAACAGCATCGGTCTCAATAATTGTTCACAGACCGTCCGTCTTGGGCGCAGGTGAAAAGTAGCTTTTCCTGCTTGCTGTGTCAGCTGCTCTGACTTCTCCCTCCGCCGTGCTGCCAGACTACGGAGGTTACAGCCCCAATTAAGTCCGGTACCCGCCTGTGTCCTCGTATTTCTGCACAGTTTTACGGTGGCCCGAGTATTCCCAGGGCGGGGGAGTAATTTCCTTATTATACGAAATTTATATCATATGTGATTACAGAGATAATTACCATATATTCTGACTCAGACGTGAAATTAATTAATCATTATACCGTTGTTTTTCAGTTGTTTTGTGTCCATTTTTCTCAGTATTCTTTCTTGCCGTGGCACTGTTTGCCCTCCAGCTCAGACTGTTTATCCACAGCAGCCCTTCATCTGGATTTCCAGGGTAAGTCACGGGTACGGGCTGGACAGAGATGTACAGGTGTGCTCTTGGGGCTCAGTGTAAGGGGGAAGCAGAGGCGAAAATCCCATGTCTTGGCCCACACCTTTGTCCTCTGAGTTAAGGTGTTAATATCAGGTGAAATATGAATTATAGGAGTTAATGCCGGCGCTGGTGATTTATTCAGGGCCGGAGTCTCGTGATTTATGGTCTGATAAAGTTGCTACGCGGGGATAAGCGAGGGTCGAGTGGCTCCTTCAGGCTCGCGAATGATATCAGCGACGAAAGTGAGAGGTGCGAGGAGGAAGGGTCATTGTTGCTGGCCTGGTGGGTGGTTGCCGGCGTGGCTCGCACATCACCTGCGCACTGTGTAAACACATCATATATTATGCCTCGAGCCTTAATGCACATCAACTAACACCAGCCGCACCTTTGCTTCTTGATACGATTAAATCTTATCGGATCGAGCAATTTAATCTCATAAACCGGCTAACAAGCCCCTTTTGTATGTTTTTTCCTCCCGTGCGATAAGCTTAAAAGGTTTTCGTGCTCAGTGTATTATGCAGGGTATTGTGCCTTATCAGGGAGCTCATTTCTGAATGGACCAGGGTGAGGCGGGAGCAGCGAAGCGCCGGTGGGTCTGACGGCCTTGCCTCGCGCCGCCTCGTAGCTCTGCCAGAGAGAAAAAGTGTGCAAGTTGAAGAACGTGCTGGTAATGTATCAGAGATCTTTCTGACTGATTCGTTTTTACCCTGTGAGGCAGAAGGAATAGTCTAGTTATACAGTAGGTACATGCTTGCAATTCTGTAATTTGATTAACCACAGCTAGTCGTACCGAAACTTTCACACAGTGCATGACAGTCTGAAATGTTATTCATTATATCTACGAAAGAGTGTCCTGACGAGTGATGTTCGGATCTATTGATATGATCAGCCTTATATTGCCGTGTGTAGAAACCACGTTTCACATTCTTTGCCTCTGTAACATTAACATGCATCCCTTTCACTTCCATGCCCCTTTTGTCATGTTTGAACTTCTTCCGCGCAGCTTAGGGCAGTTCAGCTGGAGGCTTTTCTCTTCTCGAGTAAGGGCGATATATCAGTGCACGTCAGATGATTGGTTCGGACGGGTCTCGAGCGATATACGAGGAGGCGGAGCAGGGAGCGTCCGCCGTGGCTCTCACACCACGTAATAACACCCCTTCACCCACTGAAATGCCGTTCTGAAATGCCATAAGTCTTAGTCTGCCAATGTGTTTTTCATGACTCATTACTCTAAGAGACACAGGTAGAGGCGGGGTGGGCAGTGGGCGCCAGGTGGGCCAAAATACCGGGAATAATGGGAGAGAATGACTCGGGTGTTTGGTCCATTTGTGCGGACATGATTGTGGTGCGTCCGAGTTCAGGGTCTGTGTGTGGCGGGTTAAGTTTTTATAGACAGCATTTAAGTGAAATCGTTTATGTTGGATGTTGTTGTATGTGTGTACTTGATGTGGTAAATGCATGTATGAGAAAGTGCATTTTGGTAGCTGAGGAGGTACATGAATTGACGAAAGATTGAAATAGAAGGATGAAGTACTGTATGTAAGGAGAGGCTCATGGCAAGGGTTGCCTCTGTTTTAACTTGCTAGTCGACGGAATGACTGCCATACCTTTTTTTGTTAACTTCATAAGAAAAAAGTGTGAAGATGGTTTTTGATATGAGGTAGTGTCTGGATTTCGAAGGCTCAAATGATGTGACCCATTTCACCGGGCACTTGCTTGATAGTTATCTTATACATGTTATACTTTCCAGTTTTGACTCTTATCCACCCTACTTCTTTAGGGGAAAGTATGGTTAAGGTGATGATACAGTGAAAGTATTAATCATATTGTTTTTTCATTTCAACTATTTTAATGTTATTTCAAGCATGAATTCGATCCTCGGGGAAAAATGGTTTCCAGAAAAGTGAGATCTTGCCGTCATCCGTCCACCGAGATTGCCGTAGAGGTGAGTATCGTGCGCCATATAATGTGGGTCGTCCATTCTGTAACGAGAAGCAAATGTATGACGTATGTGGCATGTAATTCAATCCTGGGAAGTCCCCGTTTCTGGGTCCCACGCAGTCGGTGATCAAGCGGGCAAGATGAACGGCTCTGTGCTCCGGAGATCAACATACCCTTCCTCCCTCACCCCAGGGTATACATCCTCACCTTCATAACCCGAGTTTAGGCACAGTGATTGATGTTGGGATTATTGCGTTTAGCGTCGGTGTTGATGTTTTTGATAACATCGCTGGTGACCTATGACTCCTTCACATGTTTTGACGGAAGGGCTTTTTACTCATTTTCTCTTTGACCCCCATCACCAGGAGAATGGAATGATGATAATGTGGGAAACTGAAAAATGTTGGAGAGTTTGATATATTGTAGTTATTCAGTTTTCTCGACTCTAAAGGAATGTCTGCTCTTATTGCCTCTTCCTTTGATCTTCCTCTTTCTCCATCCTCTTAGATGCATTTTTGCCCCGAGGCGCGTTACCTCCTCCTCTTTGTCCCAGTAAGGAGAATGGCTTGGAGATGTGAGAGAAAGTAGGATGGGAAAGGTGGGGAGAGTGAGATGGTGAATGGAGTGGGAGGAGCTGAGTCGACGGTGTGGGATGGCGGGAGAGCAGGCTAACTGGCTGGTTGTTTCCTTGACAAAGCAGAGAAATTCATCCTTGTCGCACGGTTTAACACTCTAAACGCTCACCCTTTCCACTTCAAGATGCTGTGCCTCTCCCTTTGACCCAACTATCCTCATCCCCATTAGGCTCGACTGTCCTCGTAACCACACATTCCCCTTAGTTTCACATCATCCATAGCCAAATATCCCACTTACACCTAACTTTCCCGTTAGACTTACTTTCATTCTAATTACATATCTCTCATCATCTCTCCTCTTTCACCCTACTCATCCCTGATACCCTAGCCACCTCATTTACCCTGCCCATTCCTTACATCCTACGCATACCCCTTATACCTTTTCTATTCCTTAAACCCTACCCATCCCTCTCACACGGCTTACATCCTACCCATCCCTTACGCCCTGTGTATACCTCACTCCTTGGTCATCCCTAAGACCCTACTCATCCCTTGCATCCTATCCATCCCTTACACTCTACCCATCCCTTACACCTTACCCATCTTTAGTACACCCTACCCATCCCGTACACTCTGTCCACCACTAACAGGCATACTTTGCACTTACATCCATGTCTTCTTTAACTCCGTTTAGCCTGTATAGATTCATGATTCTTTATTCTCCCTGACCCCTTCACTACGTTTATTTTTTTCTTGGCATTATCATACGATTTTACTAAGTTTAGGGGAGATTTGCTGAACTGTAAGGGTTAGAAAAGACTTCATTAATTCCATCACTACGAAAGGGGTCTCCTTCATTGAATGAAATAGTGTAACGTTGGCTTCAAAAAAAGAATACTCGGGTCGTGAGAGTTTAATGCGACTTTGTAGCGTACTACCTCGCTTTCTTCACTGTTATTGTTTACACCTCATTCTCTGTAATTCCTCCGCAGACACGCCACATTACTTCTCTCCCACTCCACGTTATTCTCTTATCCTTCCTCCTTGTTTCCTTCCCTCTAACCTGTTCCTAAACTCCACCTACATCTCCCACATTGCTTTCTGCAATTCACATTACCCACTTCTTTAACTCTCCTCTCACATTCCCCATCCTTCCCTTATCCTTCCTTCGTTTCTCCCTTCGTCGAACCTCAATTTTTCCTCATCACCTACTATATACGAGTATTTTCCTCATTACGTCCACACAGCTCTCATTCCCACATCATCTGCCTCCCGTCTCCCACTTATTCAGCTTTCCTTCCTGTCTCCTGTCTCTCCTTCTGTACTTCCATCTTTTCTCATTTCCCATCCATCCCTACAGACTCTCCCTCCACGTGCCCATTTTCCCAATTGCACATCTTCCCTCCTTCTCACTCCATTCGCTCCACATGTTTTTTATTTATTTTTATTTTTTATTTTTTTTTTATTTTTACAATGGTACCTCCTGTCTACCCCAACCCTTTCCAGTTCCACTCGTTTTGGATCCCACCCTGTTTCCTGTCCTTGGATCTTCTCCGTCTCCCCCTTTTCAGAATATTCGTTTCCATCTCTCCTCCACTTTCACTTCCTTAGCCCCATCTCTTCCTCACCTCGGCGTCTTCTCCATTTCACCTCCACCTCTGCCTCACCTCTTCACTTTTACCTTATCCCCATTTCCTCGCTTTGACCTCGTGCCCATCTCCTCACTTCTCCCTCATCCTCACCTCCTCACCTTTATTTCTCAGCCTTCTCACTTCCACCTGTTCTTCACTCTCACTCACCTCCTCACTTTCGCCTCATCTCCACATCCATCTCCCCCCAGTAAACCACAAGCCCCGTCTTTGTATCCCGGTTCGCAGTTTCTACCCCTGCACTAACCCCGAGAACCCCAGCCTCCGTAATGACGTTGCTTGTTTTAACGCACCACCATGTCATTATCCATTTTTTCAAGGAAGAATGCTTATATTTTACTGGAGGAACGGCGGTGCCCTGCAGAACTATATCGTGTGTGTGGCTTACAGTGCTTTCGTTTAGAGGATGAGTCTCATTTATCTTCATAAATGTCTTATTATGTAGCAAACGTATCGTAGTTTTTGGAATATAGTTTTACTAAGGCGGTCGCCTCCGCCGGTGCGTCTGTGTCTGTTGCACGTTTACTGTGAGTGCAATTACCGGACGGGGTGGAGAGCTCTCAGCCACACAAAGTGCGGAGTTTAAATCTTACTTGATTTTGCTTCTTTGAGTTTGTGCTTGCATTAAAACTGCAGCTACGGATGCGGAACTAGTTCTCTTAGCTCTTGGCTGTGGACTGGTGCACGTGATCACACCGTGAACTCCTTTACAGAAGCAGACAGCTTTGTTGATGCATATAGCTAAACTTTTTCTTTAACAGCACAGAGAGTACTGTAGTTGGATACACGTATTCAGCAGTTAAGTACAATATAAGCTGTGCTTATGAATATGTCATGAAAGTACTGGATTTCATCACATGTAAATTGAAATGTGACGCTAGAAAGTTTAAGGGTTGCAACAGAGATCACTAGCGCGAAGAGATAATCCCACCTGGAGCTCCGTGTAGCAGGAAAGGCGGGGAAGTTTTTAAGCCCAGCCTCCACTCCTGCCGCCTTCCTTTGGTGAGAGCACGGCCACCTGCCGACTCCTCCTCTGCCACACCCGACCCAGTCCCATCATGCTCCGATGCTCAGCAAGGAGGTATAAATTTTCAAAACGTTTTTGAAAGAATGGAAACCTCGTTGAGGCCTTGAAATTTTCTTGAGCTTAGAACTTTGATTGAAGTATTTTGAAAACTGTTAAGCTGGGTGTAGGAAAACTTTGTAAGATTCTGATAACATCTTACGAGGATTTGGTAAGCTGTATCGATCTGCATTGGTCGACGTATGCATTGCACTGAGTTATTCATTGGAGCTTATAATAGAGACCAAGTAGTAACTTAACAAATTTTTTTGTATAACGAATATGAGTAGAAAAAGAATTTGAGACGTACCCTTACACCTTTAGAGGTTACCGTTAGCGGAGAACAAATGTATATTATTACTAAGATGCCTTCTGTGCCATAATAAATATCGGAGCGTGAGCGAAGGAACTACAGTAGTATTGAGTGTGTGTGTGTGTGTGTGCGTGTGTGTGTGTGTGTGTGTGTGTGTGTGTGTGTGTGTGTGTGTGTGTGTGTGTGTGTTTGTGTTTACAGGGCAGATCATCAGTAGGCCAGCCAGGTATTATATGATCATGATGAGGCTTGGATATGTACCGTAGACTACACTTTGAGTAAAAATAAATAAGCTATAGTTTACTATTATTTTTTTTAGTTTATCTTATTGTTACCATTATTTTTTTTTAGCTTGCTTCTGCTGCCATTGTTCATGTATATGGTAGTCATCAGTGTGTGTGTGTGTGTGTGTGTGTGTGTGTGTGTGTGTGTGTGTGTGTGTTTAGACCGCAGGGGAAAACCGCAAGAAGAAATAACCTGCACTTAGAATATAAAGCTGACTACCCTGGCATCAGCGGTTGAGTTAGACCCCCCCTGAGGTGGCGTGTCCTCCGTAAGTGGTGAGTTCCGGCGGTGGTGTGGCAGGTAAACGCTTGATCTAAAGAATACCTCACACACCGTTCAGGGGAGTGGGATTACCTGCCAGGGCCACAGGGCATCACGAAGTATCTCTCTTTTATCCTGTGTTTCTTGTACCGTCCTTAGAAGCCTTGTAGTACCGTAAAAACCATACTGTACCGTAGAAAGCCTGTGGTACCATAATTGCCATATGGTTAGTGGTACTGTACCTTAGAAATAACCAGAATGCTTATTTAAACCAGCCTTTCTATTGCTGTCTTACCATACACATTACATTCAAATGAACCTCTCATTTTCCTTTAGTGTCTTGAAATGTCCCTAGAAAAACCCTCGATCTTCATTAAATGCGTGTAAACACCTCTTTTACATTAGCTACCAAGATTTTTTTTTTATTTGTGGAGTGTCGTTAAAAGCATCATCATCATTATCATCATCATCACCCCGACTCATTCACACTTAAAGATGAGCAAGGGAAGACAGTAGTAAACAGGATGAACGTAATCAGTATGATGTGAACAGGATGAACGTGATCAAGATTGGCGTGAACAGGATTGCTTCATTTTCGAGTAACAGCAGATCATCTTTCCCACCAAACCGCAGCACAAGAACACCACTACAGATGAACTTCGAAATATGTTCAGTTTTCCTTTTGAGCGCCTTTGTACAACTTGATCGTCTTTAAATATCCTACAGATTTACCGATGTAGCCTTCCTCGATATCACAACACCTCCTTTAGAAATCTTTAGAAACTTGCCTCTTCTTCTTAACCCACTTTAAGACAAGGGATATAAAGATGAAGGGAATTGTATAGCGGAAGCGAGGATGGGGTAAAAAAAGACATCATCCTGCTGGGAGGTTAACGTTCATCGGGACTGGTTTACGGAGTCCTTCGTGTCCTTAATACAGCTCGAGAACACCTATGTTTATTATTATTATTATTATTATTATTATTGTCAGTAGTAGTAGAGTTGTAGTAGTAGTATTGTTCTTTATTGTTGGTGTTGTTGAAGATATTGCTGTTATCATCATCATCATCACCACCACCCACTGAACGTCCCAATCGCCAGTGATCCGGGAACATGGACGTGGTTCCCTATAGGATATCACGTCGTCAGGTTGGACATTAGGCAGGCCCTCCCTCACCACAAATAAGTGTATTAATAACCTAAATAACTGGGATGGCGTGGCGTGCTGGGGTTCACCGCTAGATTAAGCCTGGCAGCCGTAATTGCAGGCCATTACCACAAGCGCACAAAACACTGGGGGGAAAAAAAAGGAAAAATGGCTGGATGAAGTGGAGGTTTTGATCGCTGAGTTGGTGTATGCCCGTCCGTCCCTGTGCAGTGGTGGGTGTGAGGTGGAGTGTATTTTTTTTTTCTCTCTCTCTCTCTCTCTCTCTCTCTCTCACACACACACACACACACACACACACACACACACACACACACACACACACACACACACACACACACACACACACACACACACACACACACACACACACACACACACACACACACACACACTCACACACACACACACACACACACACACACACACACACACACACACACACACACACACACACACACACACACACACAAATCTCTCTCTCTCTCTCTCTCTCCCCGATGACGCATTTTTCGTTTTCTTACAGTATCCAGACGATCCCGTTCAACTTTGAATAAATAATCTGAACTGGAGGGGTTGGATAGTTCACTCACTCAAAATTTTCACAACAAAAAGATCTTCCTTAAGCTGAATAAAATCGTCTACTGGTGCCCTCATATATATAGAACACGTCATCGGGTTGAAGGGGTTATGTGTTAGGATCCAGGCAGGGATTTATAGTATTTTCTTGACGCTGGGATTGTGTTATAATCCCCTAAATACGGGACATTTTGTAGTTTTTCTTCCTGCTGGCGCCAGACGTGTGTGTTCAGTTTCAGAGAGCCCCCCTAGCAGAGAGAGAGAGAGAGAGAGAGAGAGAGAAAGTTAATGAAAGCTGTATCTGGTTCCTCCAGTTCGAATGGCTTTTCCTAAGTAGAATAAAATCGTCTTGAGGTGGATATACCTTTAATTAACCTATTCCATACCAAAGATCTTTCCTAAGTTGAAAAAATAATCTTGAGGAGGTTGTGGCTTTCGTAACCGTCTTCAGTACGATAGGTTTTTCTTAAGCTGTATGTAATCGTCTGAAGGTAGCAAGAATCACCCAAATTAAGACGTCTCGGTATTAAAGGTGATAAGAGTAATCCAGGTGCTTGTTGGGGTACCCGAGGTGGTGAAGTGATGGACTGTCTGACATAACGAGTTCTTTGTGCTGGCGTGTTTTATGCCTTAAGTGGGTTGTTTGGCGTCACTGCGGGCATGACGTGATTAATGGCTTGGCTTTGTCTCACCTTTACAACAAAACTCGCGCAACTTGAACTCCGATGATGTGTTTATATGGACATAATTTTGAGATCCGACTTACAGGAATGGTTCGTACTTTGAGACACAGCCACCACATGTGTTACCTGTTTCGAGACATAATTGCTAGGTATATTGTGTGTATTGTATATTTTGCGACAGAACTACGGGGTGTATTATGTATCTTGAATATTTTGCGGCAGAACTCAGAAATAATTATATTCTTAGGCAAGGGTACTAGTCTCATTATGTATTTTGAAGCAGAACTACTATATTGTTTATCTTGAGGCCGAATTACCAGGTATGTTGCCCAGTTTGGTTTCGCTTTTAGAGAAAGGAAGTGGTGCATATTTTTGGTGTTTAAGTTTTCCACCTTTCTCGTGCAGTGAGGTTGTTGTGTTGTGAGGTACGGGTATACATAAGAACATAGGGTGTGGCTTCATGTTTTAGCACCTCCCTCCTCCAGCAGTATATAACGTGTAGGAAGTGTCCGTGCGTGGCCATTATTCATTTAAAATCTGCAGGGGGGAAGAGAAGGCGGCACTTAACTGGGATTATACTTAAGTGTTCGTCAATTTCACACGCCGCCCCTCCTGCTCCTCCTCCTCCTCATCCCTTCCAGACATCTATCTTCCCTCAGGACTCGCAAAAGAATATCCCATTTTAATAATTTCCATTCTAATTTTCCTTTCGTCGCCCGTCTGTTGAGTAATCCCATTTGCTTCATTCAAAGTTCGCTCACATTTCCCTTTAATCAGATGTTCCCGTAGCTAACAGGATGGAATAAAATCTCATCAGTGGTACTTTTTTCTCCTATTAATTCTACTCACCACCTCCCCCTTCCTTGTTCGGGGCGTCCCTTTCAGAAGTTGGGCGGTAATTTCCATCTTGCCTGGCTTACGCTGGGATCAGGCTGAAGTTGGGAGGTGTGATCTGAGAGCCTCTTACGTGTAGGGGCGAAGAGGGTGACTGGAACTGGGAGGGAAGGAAGGAAGGAGGGGAGACAGTGAGAGGTAGGGAGGAAATGGAGAATGTTTGCAAAGGGAGGGAGGGTAGGCAGGCAGAGACAGGGAGAAAGGTGGGGTGTTGGAACAGGGAGGGGAGACGCAGAGAGGTAGGGTGGAAAGGGAGAGTGTTAGATGAGGGAGAGAGGGAGGGGAGATGGTGAGAAGTAGGGTGGAAAGGAGTGTTGGAAGAGGAAGGGAGGAAGGGAAAGGGGGGTTGGGTAGAAAAAGAAAGAGTGGAGGGAGGGAGAACATAGTAGGAGAGAGAGAGAGAGAGAGAGAGAGAGAATTTGGAGTGCATATGGTACATGCAGTGAAAAAATGAAAAGGAAAAGGATGAAAAAGGAGAATATTGATAAAGAGAGCATGTTGAATCAGGGAGAGTAGACACTGAAAGGTAGAGTGATAAGGGAGATTAAAGTTAAATTGAATATAGTATCTGGAATAGAAAAGAGGGAGGAAAAGGGGTGATGGGGAAAGCTTTAGAAGAAAAGTGGGTGTAATATAAGTTTTAACAGTGAGGTAGTTGGATTAGGTGTAGCGAAAGAGGGGAGACAGAGAAAGCCGGGCGGAAAGTGGGAGGAGGTGAAATGAATAGGCTTTCTGTGATTGAAATGAGAAACCTGGAAGGGGTAGAGACAGACAGACAGTTGCAATGGGAAGGTCTTGAATAGCAAAGAATAAGGGTGATTGATTAGGGAGGATATTGAAAGAAAAATACGTGTGATATAAGTCATAATAATGGAGGAAATGAAAGTGGCTATAGATTAGAGAAGGGAGATACGGTACACAGTAATTTTGAGAGAAGAAAAGAGGGAAGAATACGAGTGGTGTGTGGAAAGGAGAAAGTACTGTATGCAACCAGGAATAAAGTGAGTGTTATGCAAGGGAAGAAATCAGAATTAGTGTTGCGATCAGCCAATATAACGGAGAGCGATCAGCCAATATAACGGAGAGCCTATACCGACCATCCAATATAACGGGGAGAATTTACCTGTAGGCCTGCGTGTGAATGGGTCGAGGAATTTGTTGGAATGGAGATGTGGAGGTGTAGGCGAGATTGTAAATGTATGAGAATTATGAGTACTGATGCTAGACCCTCCTGAATTCATCCCTTGATTCGTACACCGTTATTCATGATCCATGTTTTATAATTTCTGGATAAAAAGATATTTATTTAAGATTGCTTTATGGGGCATTAAATCTGCTGACTTCTATTATTGGTTTATTCTTGCGGTATCCAGACGATTTTATTCTACTTAGGGAAAGCCTCTTCATATCACATCTTCCAGTTCGATAATTCTCTCAAGTGATGAATAAAGTCGTCCGAGGATACAAGAATAAAAGTTGTCAAAAGATCATGGGATTGAAGAAGATAAAATGTGTAGTCTCAATGAAAGTACAAGAAGCCACAGGAGCTGCAGATGCCCAAGTGAACGCGACTACCAGTTTCCAGCACAAAATCAACGAAAAAATGCACCCGGAAGGTAAGAAAAATCGGGGACATGGACGCGATTCCGACTGTGATAATCATAGAGACGTAAGTGAAGGCTGCTCCAAGACAGTCGCCGCCAGGTTGGAGACGAAAACTCCACCCGGAAGAAAGACAAAGCCATCCTTAGAAGTCTTCATGCAGGGACGGGCGACCACACGGACGATAATGGTGGACCTGGGATGGAAGTGTTTTTGTTTTACACTGCGGGTGACGTTGGGTGAGGCAAGTTGCTGAGGATATTGCTGACACTGAGGATACTGCTCACCATGAATGTACCGCGGACACTGAGGATATTGCTGAAATGAGGATACTGCTGACATTGAGGATACTGTTGACAGTGAGGATACCACTGACGCTTAGGATACTGTTGACACTGAGGATACTGCTGACACTGAGGAAACCACTGACAGTGAGGATACCGCTGACACTGAGGATATTGCTGACGCCGAGGATACCGCCGACAGTACAAGTGCGTCATTACTGTTGTCACTGTCAGGCGTCTCACTGCACCCGTGACATGATAAAGGAAAAACTGGGAGTGGGTGGGGGGGAGGGGTGCTGTTTCAATCCTTGCGTGACTAGAGGCCGCTCTAGAACTGAGTTAAATCGTCGGGCGGTAGCAAGAATAATGTAGTTAAGGTTTCTATCGGCGGTAGAGGGTTACTTGAGACCATTTTTTTATCTTAGCCGATGAGAGGGCACTCCAGATCTGAGTGAAATTGTGTATTGATGTCAAAAATGATATAGTGAAGATTTGTGTCAGATGATGAAAGCTCCAGGTACACTCCATCCACCTTCTATATCCCCAGTGTTCTGTTTCCTCTGTCTTCACTGTCATTGGTTGTCTACTTATCTTTGTTCGTGTCATCAATGTCTGTAACCTAATTGGCCTTTCTTTTCCACATAAGATTAATAAAATTCACATATGGCGACAAAAGCGAGCGAACACTGAATTCAATCTCCCTTTTCATCCCTTCATCACCACCACCATCTTTCTGTCTCCAGTTAACTTCACCATCCCTCTCTGTTTTACCCCATTCTCCTCCCACTCACAATCCCACTCTGCTGTGCTTAAATTCCCACTCATGTTTCGTCAGGATCTGGTAATGACGGGCCACCTATCGATGTCCAGTTGAATTTTTCATAGCACCAGAAAAACTTTGTAGAGTTAACATGACAGGTAGACCGTCCAGGATAAGTTTAATGGTAATGACTTCACTGTTCATTGCCAGGTTTGCTATAATTAATTCAAAACACTGGTCTGTTTTGTGGTACTGATGTTGTGTCTTGTTTAGAAGTGTAATTCGCTGGTTTCTCTGGCGTGAGACCGCTAGAGATAATGGCAAGTTCGAAACAGTGTATAATGAGGACAAAAGGAGACGCGGAAGAGAAGAGAATGGCAGCGAAAGGGAAGATGAGGAAGCATAAGACAGATGGAGTTGTGATAGGAGGACACTGGATGAAGAAAGTGGACAGGAGAGGAAGAGAAGTACAAATTAAGTAGGGAATAATGATTACTAAAAGTAAGGGGAAACTAACTAGAGGAAGAGGTTGTCGAAACCAATTGAGAAAAAGAATATGTGAAGGTGGAGAAACGACCGGGAAGGGGAGTGCAAGAAAAAGCAGTGCGAGTGCAGGGTCATATTCAGCTGAGGTTATTCTGTTTTTAGAGCCCGACCTGAAGGTTGTACCTGACCCCACTCCATATCTTATGAGACTCCCTTCCGTCAACCTCCGCCGGAATAAACTGGTGGCAACCATCAATGGCCACATGTGTCGTATGTGCATCGACAACGGGTCTTCGAGCTGTTATATGCGTCACGAAACGGCGGAGGCCCTTGGTATTTTGGAACATGCGAGGGAAAAAGTGAAGTCCAGAGTGCTGTTGTGGAAAGTTGCCAAGAAAATACTGTTCAGAAAAGCCAGGAACGTGAGGGTGCGTCTGCTGAACGGTCTAAGTTTCTTCATTGATGTTTTGGTCTTCCCGCCTGGGCAGATGCCCACCAGGGAAGACATCATTATCGGTTATAAGGCGCTTCATCACCTGGACATCGTGCAGAGCTTCTCTCATTCTTGCTCTACACTCCACTTTAATGACATTAGCAAGATGAATAAGCATACATCATCGCTGTCCAAAATACTAACTGAATACATATTAAAAGTGCACCTCCCAGCACCGCATAAAGGTAAATTTCTCACCCTGGACCTTGACTCCGGAGCTGCGGACTTCTACATGTCCCAGCGATGCCTCGAGTTAATGGGCAGGAAGAAATTGCCCAGGCTGGTGAAAATCAAGGCACCAGGGCAACGATACTTGGACTGTGGCACCATCCTTGGCTCCGGTGAGGATTTCTACCACATGATCATGGGGAGGAAAATGATGTTCCGCTATAAGTGTGTGGTGGATTACAAGAGGCAATGTGTGTTCTTTAATGTAGGAGGTCAGGTGTTCATGGCGAGACTGCACAGCCATACCCTTAAGAAGAGGTTTGGTGTATCAAGTTTCACCATGCACTGAGCTCGTGTATTATCGTTATCATCATCGTCGTCGTTATTATTATTATTATTATTATTATTATTATTATCTACTCACTTGATGTAATGCTTTCTTTGGATGACTGCTCTGTGTGAGAAGCCAAAAAGTTTCCTGTAAACCAGGAAGGAATTTACTACATTGGGCCATAACCAAATAACCAGATGCTTTCCGATGGTTTAGTGAGTTATGACGCTTCAACTGGATAGAGTCCATACGTCTTTATATCCGAGGGTTGGTTGGAATTATTTGTACACATAATGCCATTAAGGGGTAATTAAGTATCGTCATCTTTGCTTTAAGTGTCGGGACTGAGTATCCTAGCCCAGGACTCCTACGCTTCTGATAGAGCAGAAAAGTATTGGATAATCGATATTATTGCCTCCACCAACATCCAGGTGGAATGGAAGAGGAGTGATATAAATGGATCACCCTAGAGGGCTCATCGTGGAGTGAAGGGATTAATGGAGGCCATACCTAACTCCTCCAGTTCGAAAAGTCTGTCCTAAGATGAATTCAGTCTTCTGGAGATAGCAGGAGAAAACTGTGAAAACGATTATCACTGGATTGAAAAGGTGAAGCGTAGAGGCAAATGACTACCAGCTCACAAGAATTCCTTATCGTAGACGGCAGTGACTTGCCACATAGACCAGACCCGTCCCCCACTGCACGCGATACCCGTAATTATCATTTATGGTGTGACCTCCCCGACCCCGACGCCATTACGATGCGTTAATACATTTCCGACAAGACTGTGCCCGGCCCGTGAATAGCGAGGGAAGCCGTGTGGGGGCGTAGCGGTCGTTGTGGAGGTGTTGTTCATCTTTGCTTCCTTGTCTTTGAGGTGTTCGGGTTTTTCTCCTGGTCATTTATTTAGTATTAATGTGTATCGGTGTATTAAATTGTTTGTCGTACTCGATCAGTAAGTCTCTCTCGCTTAGTAACAATGAATAGCGAAAAATAAAATAGTTTCCTAGCCCTTCCGAAGTATTATTCTGTATCGTTAAAAGTGTACCTTTCTCCTGGCCACTTAGTATCATTTTGTATAATTAAAGTAACATGTTTCTTGTGTTCACTTACCCTAGCATCAGCATGTATTGATATTCTCTACTGTTTCTCCTACGCGTACCGCAAATTATTGAAGTTATATAGTTGGCAAGGCTGGACCATTCAAAGAAGTTAATCTGAGCTGCGCAGTTTTGTTCAAACGTCTGTTCTGCAACACATGGAGGAACATAAAGAAAATACGTTGAAAATTACTGTTGTAGTTTCCAGAGACCGCCTACCATCTCTTTTATTTAAAACACTTCATGAAAATCCTTTCTGTGATAATTTGTGTGCTGTCTTGGTAGTATAATAGAAAAATTATTCTAGTTAAACCCATTAGTATGATGTCGTTTCTTATTTTATGCTTGCTTTTGCTGTCTAATCTGTTTTGCTTGGGAGACACACCTCGTATGAAGGGTTATTGGAGATTTTTCTAACCTCCTTCACAACGAGAGCTCTTTCTAAGGCTAAATGTAATTGTCTTGAGGTAGCTAGCTTAAAAGTAGAATAATGGAATTGTACTGAAAGCGGGCAAAGCATGTCGATACGAAATTACCCCTTTTTGTCGTTATTGTATCCTGATTTATCGTCATAATGTGTTAACTCCCTCGGCACAGTAATGTTCGCCTGACGAGTATAGTGAATGTACAAAGGCTGTCTAGAGGTGCCAGAGTTAATAATGGATGTAACTGGCCCCACGAGTTCGAAAAGCCTCCCCAAAGCTAAGTAAAGTTGTGTGGAAATAGCTTGATGTTGTTACCCGAGGCTCGAACTCAGTGTAGTATAGTTTAAAGTTACCCATCTTCTGCAGTCCACCATCCTCCTTTCGGGGGATAGGGGGAGTTCAGGAATGCTTATATATATAACTAGACACCGAAGCCGCCGGAGTATATCAGGTCCACCATGTGCAGGCGTCCCTGCAGCACTTCTGGAGAATTGACATGTTCAGGCTGAAAGGGTTATTACTTTTTATTTTGGGTTACAATGATATATGTTGCGTATGAAATTTACGCTGACTTTTTGATACATATTCACGTACGATATTTGTTTTTCGTTCCATCTGGAGCTCATTAGTGATAGTGTCTTGGCTGATGAAACAAGGGAAATCAAGTTAAGTGAAAGTTAGGGTCTCACGCCTTCAACTCCAAGTCGGAGAACTTGAGTAGTCTTGTTATCTGGCTGGTGCGGAGTAGACAGAGAAACCTAAATTGAGACGCGTTGGTTGACACGCCTGTAGTAACTGCGGCCATTGTTAGTGGTGCTTAACAACGCGGAAAGGCTCGCTGCGTTGCTTGCTATTAATGGCTTAGTAATTGAGGGGATTTAATTGGTGTGAACGCGTCTTTAATATGGCACACATGGTTCGATGAGTTCACGATTGTAGTCTTGTTTAAACGGAAGGGAAGTGAGTGTATATGTGGTTTGTTGATAAAATGTAATAGCAGATGGAAGGGTGAGATTACGGTGGCCAGATGCGAAAAATTGCCTGTGATTTTATGTAGAAATTCAGTAATTTTGTATACCAAATATAAATCCCTGAAGAGACCCACCGCCACCGTACTTTTTACAACAGGTTTTTAGTTCCCCAACAGAGTCTCGATTTTCCTCAGCGGGAGCAAGTTTACAAAGGAACACAAAGGTTTTACCCGAGCTTTGAAGTCTTACACGGTTACCAGTCCTGCATATATTGCCCACCCGCCTCTCCCAGCCCACTGTGTGTTGTCATCTTTGTCTGGGCCGGGTGCCTCCTAGTTTGCACACATTTATTTTCCTTTTTTTTTTCAGTTTTGACTTTTACTCCAGGACTGAAAGGGGAATTTGCATATATCGCGTTCTCATTTTGAACAAGCATCACTGGTCGGGAGAATTGTACTGGATTTGTTTAACGACGGGACGAGAGGATCAATTTAGAGGCTCTTATTGATAGGAACACAAGTCAGACAACAGATAGCACAGGCCGGTGAGATAAAACATGATGGGTAAAGAAGGACGAAATTAGATTTAGCCTTCCAGTACGATTTCTCTCTCTCTCTCTCTCTCTCTCTCTCTCTCTCTCTCTCTCTCTCTCTCTCTCTCTCTCTCTCTCTCTCTTTTAACTTTAATCTGGCTACGACTACTGTATTTTACTCAGCTTGGGTAGACGTCTAGCACTGGAGGAAATTAATGAAGGCTATATCTAACCCCTCCAGTCCGGAAAGCCTCTCCCAAGCTGAATAAAATCATCTTAAGATAGAATGAAATGTGTAGAACGTAAAGAGAGTCAAAAATTTATGATGTTACTAAGGAAAAGAGATTATGATTTAGCCACCCAGTTAATGGCTGGGGGAACGAGAGGAGATAAAATGTTGATGTAAGAGGTTCGTGGAAGTTTCGACGGGTGATCGATGTGGAGTTGTTGAGAATGATGAGGGAAGGAAGCTACTGTGGATGAGGTTCTAATGACTGGTCGATGTGGAGTGGTTGAGAGTGGTTTAGCATGATGAGGGAAGGAATTTACAGTGGATAAGGACTATGGGCGTTATTCATATAGGGTATAGGTTGATTTCCACGATAAACGGATCTCCATAGCAGTCATTTATTACCAGGCATCTTCTTTGTTTTGTTGTATTATTCACTCTGACTTTCACTGTGTATTGTGTGTGAAGTGTTTGGTGGCTGTGCGATTTTAAACACATCAGATTGAAGAAGTTATGAGTTCGACCCCTGACTAGAAGAACTGTTTTTTTGGAGAAAGTGGAGACGAGACGGAGTAATGGTGGAGAAGAGAGTGACTGGTGTGCGAGGGAGAGCGTAGCCGGCGTAGGAACTTTGGATATGGAGCTAATTTAGCATAGGAATTTACCGTATTTGCTTACGTACTCTCTCGTTAATTTCAACGACCGTCATCTTATTTTTACTTGCCCGTTCAGCCCGAGGTTGTCTTTTATATATTTCCTGTCATCAGACGATTTTATTCTGCTGAGGTGATTTCTCCTGAGGTAATAGCATTGAGTGACTTCTTCAGTTCAAGAGGTTTTTCATAATGTTGAATAAAATCGTCAAGAGGTAGCAAGAATAAATTAGAAAGAAGACCATCGTAGTGAAAAGAATAAGTCCATCGTAGCAAAAGGGATAACGTTTGGGGAATACTTGAATAAAATCGTAGCGGTCCGGGTCAGGAGAAAGGTTAATGGTACGAGAATGAGCACACCAGGCCCCCATGACTCCCTCCCAGTGGAACATAATCGTCTTAACGTCAGCTAATGCTAGAGATGTGCCGATTATAAGTTGGAAAACTGTGGAGAGTAATGTACTAGGACAAGGGGTAAGAATGGAGGTGGAGTGTACTATGGTTAGTCCCATTCGTTAGTGACGTATTTTTCATACTTAACCTCCGCCAACGAAGCTGGAGGAGGTTATGTATTCGCCAGTATTTGTCTGTTTCTTTGTCCTCACGATATCTCCGAAAAACCTCGATGAATTTCAATAAAATTTTGTGGAAGGGTGGGCCATGGGCCAAAAAAGAATTGGTTAAATGTTGGGGCGGATCCGGATCCGGAGTATCCCGCACAACATCTCCAAACGTTCTAAATGGATTTAAATGAAATTTTGTGGAAGGGTGGGCCATAGTCCAAAAAAGAATTGATTAAACATTGGAACAGATCCGGATCTTATGTGTCCCGCACAATATCTCCAAAAGTTCTCAATGAATTTCAATAAAATTTTGTGGAAAAATGGGCCATGGGCAAAGGAACAACAGATTTAATTCGGGGACGGATACGGATCCTATGTATACCACACAATATCTCCACGGATCCGGATCTGGATCCTTTTTAATGGCAGCGACATTGGCGGAGGTATGCGCTCTGTGGGTGCTTTCTAGTTTGCGTAGACTATTAGTAAGGGAATTTCTTCAACTAGGGAACCATCTATAGTAGTGGTAGATATTAATTACGGCTATATCAGACCCTTAAAGCTCGACAAAAATTATCCTAAGGTAAATAAGATTCTTGAGAGAAAACTAAATATAAAAATAGAAATGTTTAATCGGAGTGAATGGGTTACGGGGGTTAGGTAAGAGCTTGAGTTTAGAATTAATGAGTATAGAAGAGGGAGGCAAAAAAAAAAGAAAAAAAAAATATTGTGGTAGAGGATAAAATGCTGGTACGAGGCAGGGGCTGGTGGGGGCCTGAATTGTGGGGCTTGATTTTTCTTTATGATTTTTTTTTTTTTTTTTTTTTTTTTTTTTTTGAGCGGGAGGTGAGATAAGAAAAAATAATATACAGTAGTGGTTGATAAAATGTTTGAGAAGAATTACATGTAGTGTGGGAATTTGGTCTGGGGTTAGTGATGAGTAAGAGATTGATTTTGGAGTAGGATTTGTTATTCGTTTGCCTTGTGTCTGGAGAAATGGGAGAGAAAATAATAGGTGAGTGATGGATGACAAAATAATGCTGTAAGGAGGAAAGTACGGGAGGGCTGGCCAGTGGGTTTGGAATGGGTAAGAGCTTGGTTTTAGAAAGAGACTTGTTGGTTAATATTTGGTGAAATTGAGAGTTCATGAAAAGTAAGGAAGAGTTGCATGATAAAAAGTGATGCGAGAAAGTGTGGGGGGAAATTAGTTGCGAATAAGTGGTTTGATAAGTATCTGAGTTTCGAAAAAGATTTAGCCCCCTCACTACGATGACATTTTGATCATATTCTTGCTGAAACCGGAAAATTTTCTTCGCTTGGGGAAACACATTTGGAACAGGAGGGGTTAGATGTAATATAATGCAGCTCTTCCCACAGTACAGTTGAATAAAATCGATTAATAAAACCACATGAAGGGTGCAGGACTTAAATATATATATAATGCGAATTTGGAGTGAAGTGGTTAATTTGGGGAGAAAAGAGGGCTACACACACACACACACACACACACACACACACACACACACACACACACACACACACACACACACACACACACACACACACACACACACACACACACACACACACACACACACACACACAACCGCCAGTATTAAGGGGATGCAGGGGGAGCAGGATGTGGATACGGTAAGGGGTTGGGTTTGGCCATAAAAGACTGATATGAGAATAAAAGACATGTGAAGATAAGTACTGCTGTGAAGAATGATTGAGGTTAAAGACTGGTATGAGGATAAAGACTGGCGTGAGGTTAAGGACTGGCATGAATGCAGTGAGAGGCTAAAGTGCGGTTCAGATCAAGGGTCAGCAACAGGAACCATTTACCCGAAGTGAAGCTTGTCTTGTAGGTGTGGTAAATGGGAAAGGGTAAAAGCACTGGGCAAATTATTGATCTTAACAACCTGTCATGATGGTGTTATAAATGGGAAATGGTAATGGGTCTGGGGAGTTTATTGGCCTAACACCTTTATTATATCCTGCCTTTTTACGAGTACCACTCCTTCGAGAACTGGCTTAGAATTCAAGAAGGTTCAGAGGAGGATTAAGTATTCGGTGTGGTTCTAGTTGGATGTAAGAAAGGAGACGTGTATCGGTACTCTTCTGTTTTTTCTTTTTTCTTTTTTTTCTAGAACACCGAACGATGAAGTTTGAAATTCTGTACCTAAATGTCGTGTTCAAGTAACTATAACTTATTTCATTTATACCACTCATTGCATAAAATAATGTGGCAGTATTTTTATCTTTTATTCGCTCAGAATATCTAAACTTGCCAATTGTTTTGAGACATAATATTCCATTTATTTTTAATCAGATTAATTGGTGCCGATACTAAAAGAACATAGTTTGTGGGGTAAGTTTGATGTAAAAAAAAAAAAATTACAGGTTAGGAGGAAATAGAATGTTAGAGTGTTGTACGGAATAAGAGACAAAGAATAAGGTGTAGATAGTGCACAAGTAAGAGAGGAAAATCATGAGGTCCAGGTGTGGTGCAAGTTACGGATAAAATGTAAGGTCGAAGGTGTGGTGCAGGTTAGGGGTAGAATGTAAGGTCGAAGGTGTGGTGCAGGTTAGGGGTAGAATGTAAGGTCGTAGGTGTGGTGCAGGTTAGGGGTGGAATGTAAGGTCGTAGGTGTGGTGCAGGTTAGGGGTAGAATGTAAGGTCGTAGGTGTGGTGCAGGTTAAAGGTAAATGTAAGGTCGTAGGTGTGGTGCAGGTTAAAGGTAAATGTAAGGTCGTAGGTGTGGTGCAGATTAGACTGGATAAAATGGATCTTCTGACGCTTAAGTTACACTTGCCTTCTTAAAGCATGATTCATGGCGATGGAAAGGGATCATCTGTGTTTAAAGGTCTCGCTTCCCTCACCTCCCTCATCCCTCTCACCCCCTGCCCCCTCCTTCCTCTCTCCTCCTCCCCCTCCCCTTTCCCCTTCCCCTTCCCCTTCCCCTCCCCCTTCCCCTCCCCAGTTTTTAGAGCTGAGTGATGGTCTCTTGTTGCTTCTGTCTGTGCCTCAGTTGATCATCCCCTTGGTATTTTTTTTTATTCTTCATTTTGCATTGTCAGTTTATTTGTGGTGCTATGTTTTGTAGTAATTGTAGTATGGTATCGTGTATTTATATATTGCCTTTATATTGACATTTTATTTTATTTATTCTGGGTTCATTTTGTGTGTGTGTGTGTGTGTGTGTGTGTGTGTGTGTGTGTGTGTGTGTGTGTGTGTGTGTAATTACCATATAGAAGATTTTTTCTTCTATACATCTTGTACAGTTACTTGGCCATGGATGTACCGTGCAGTGTTTGACCTCTGTTGAAATTACCAGTTACGTTGCCCTTTTGCCATTATCCATTTAACACCTTCCCATTCCCACTGTCACCTAGTCTTCTTCCTTGCACCTTTTCTACAAGCCCTCTCTCCCCTCCACACAGTTCCTGCTTGCTTTTTTCCAGCATTGTATTTTCCCCCTAAACTTGCATGAGCCTCAGTATTACGTGCATTCATTTTTCTTTTCGTTTTAGTTTCCCTTCTTATTTGTTTGTCGGTTCTCTCTTCTCTCCCCTTCTTCCTTCCCCTTCTCCTCCCCCTAGCTCTATCCAGGTTACCCTTCTCATCTCCTTTCACACAATTCCTCAGCCCTCGCCTCTCCCAGCTCCCTTCCCCTTCCTCTCCCCCCCACTTTCATCTCATAAGAAGCTGAGAGAGTCTTTGGGCCAGGGGGGGGGGGAAACAGGAGGAGAGGAGGGAGAAGGGGAAAGAGGGGGAAGGGATAATGGGAGGAAGAAGATATGGGTAAAGTAAAGGTGGTAAGTAGGTAATGTAAATGGGAAAAAGAATCATTTGAGGGATGAGGGTGTTAGACTGACGTGGTAAGACTCAATTGGAAAATACGGTACGTAGAATGGAAGGGAGGATTAAGTACGAAAGGTAAACTGAAAGAGAGAACAACAGCAAATGAAAAGGAGAGAGAGAGAGAGAGAGAGAGAGAGAGAGAGAGAGAGAGAGAGAGAGAGAGAATTCTGGAAGAGTAAGAAAAAAGTATTGGATGGGACACTAATTTAAGAAGAAAATACAAAGACCAGGAAGGGAGGTCGAGGGTCCTTTATTTGGCCAGCATCAATGTTTATCCCGTGTTGTGACAAAGAGTGGCCAGGGAGCAGCTTCTATGGAGGGTCGGGCACAGAGGCAGATAAATGTTGGACCCTCCAGAAGCCATTCCAGGGATTATGGGTACATGAAAGGGAAAGAAAGAGGGCTGAGAGGATGTAGGAAGGGAGATGGAGGGGAGAAGAAGGAGAAAAGGGAAGAGAGAGGACAGAGAGAGAGAGAGAGAGAGAGAGAGAGAGAGAGTAAAAAGGAAGAGACAGAGGAGACAGGAGGAGAAAAGAGAAGAGGTAGGGGACAGGCGAGAAAGTGGACAGGAGGGGGACAGAAAGGGGAAAAGAAAGAAGACAGCGAGGGAGTAGAAATGAAGAGAATGAGGAGGAATGAAAAGATGGAAGGAGTTGAAAGGGAGAGAAAGAGAAGACAGGGACTGAGTAGTAAGAAGAAAATTTGGAGGTCAGAAAAAAAGAAAAGAGGAGTTGATTAGAAAGGAGAGAATGACCATGTAGGGAATGGGAAGGAGAAGAAATGAAGGGCCAGAAGACTGCAGAAAGAAGAGGAAGAGAACAAAGATTATGTACAATGAGAGAGAGAGAGAGAGAGAGAGAGAGAGAGAGCAGATGGCCTGTGTAACTGGACGATGAAATGGAGAATGGTGATGAAATTAAGAAACGGTAATTGAGAGGGTAAGGTTTGTTAAGCGAGGTGCTGACAATGAAGTATGGGACTGAGATGAACAATACAGGTAATAGAACGAATGTAATGTAGGTTGGTCGGGGAGAATCGTTAATATAGGAAAAAATGCGACCAGGAAGAGCAGAGAAATGGATGAGGAGCATGGAGAGTGGTTGGAAAAATAAGAGTAAAGTAAAAAGAGGGAGGAGAGTGAAGGAAGGGACGGGAGGGTCTCTCTTGGCAGGCCATGTGTGCGACAATGCCTGGACGGTGTGGAGGCAAGAACAGACTAAAATGGATGTTGAGGCTCCTTGTGTGTGTGTGTGTGTGTGTGTGTGTGTGTGTGTGTGTGTACAGAGAGATAGAGACAGTGGATAGATAGGTAAATGGATAGATTGATAGATAGATAATACAGTAGGTAGATAAATGGAGGTTTATATTAACATGTTTCTATACTTTCTTAACATACTCGTATAGAAAATTGCATTATACAACCATTATATTAATTCATGTATGTCTTTCTGAATATTTCCGTAGATTGTATAAAGTATAGTAATAAACCGAAGAGGAAAGATTTTGTTTTTTTCTGAACGCAGGAAAGAGGCAGAAAAAGATTTATGTTATCCCGGAAGAAGGTCGGTCCTTTCATGAGTGTTGTTGCTCTCAAGGAGGATTTATGTCTCTTATACGACTGTCCTCTCTGTGGCCACTGATCCAGGTGGTGGTATGGCAACGGTGTGATGGTGTAAAGGTGGTGTGGTAGTGTGATGTGGTGTGGTGGCGCAGTGTGATGAAGTAGAAGTCGTGTGTAGATGTGGTGCGGTGGTACAGTGTGATGAAGTAAAAGTCGTGTGTTGATGTGGTGTGGTGGTGTGGTAATAATGTGGTGGCGTAATAATAGTGAGATGATGTAAAGGTAGTGTGGTTGTGGTGGTGGTGTAGCAATAGTGTGACGATGATAAGGTGATGTGCTGGTGTGCTTATGCTCACGTGATAGTGATGTACTGGCAGTGTAACCGTGATAGTCCTCCGTTGGTTTAATAATATTTCTAGTGTTTGTGCTGGGTGTGGTTTACGAGATACAAAGTAAAAGTCTAGCTCACGAGGTAAATTTTACTTAGTGACGTTACTGCAAGCTAGGTCTTACGTCTTTAACAAAATGTAGAAATGGATGTAATATAACATGCAGGAATGTGATGAAGATATTGGTGGTAGTACTGTTAAAGTGTGTGCTAATATAATGGTGATAGTGACATAAGTGACGATGCAATAATGTTACCTGTATGAGTGACAGTTATGATTTTCTTTTTTCAGGTAAGACAGCAGTGAGACTTTAGTTGGCGGAATATATTGGATGAGGTAAGACGGTAGAGATTTAGCAAAGCCTTTATGAAGGAGGGGGCGAAGGGGCGCTGGGGATGCAGAAAAAAGTGAGAGATGTGGCGAAGGGGTAGGAGGAATATTAGAGAATAAGGTTTACGTCGTTTACAGAATGAGTAAGAGGAGACTGAATGTATAGGTAATGCATTGTTCTTGAAGGAAATTGTTTAGATATCGTTACCGTAACTTTGAGGGAGGAGAAGTAACCTTGAGGAGGAGGCAGGTATAGATGGTGTAAGAAAGTGGAGATAAAGTGCAAGAAAAGAATGCTGTTTAAAATTTACAGTAAGGGAACTGTAATGAACACTTGGAAAAGGAAAGAAACAGATCTGGTTGAAGAGAGAAACCAGTGTTAGAGGAAAATCATACTCATGGCTGTAGTAAATCCATGACTGACTTACTACAGACCTCATCTTTCCACTATGGCTAAAGGTGGGTTGACAGGGGAACCGATATTTTACATGAGAGGGTTCACGGTCTCCAACTCTGCCGATTATGCTACTTAAATGCTTAACTGGTTGAAAACGAGAGAGCTGATGGGCCTGGAAGAATGAATGAGTTGTGAATTGATGATGGGTTTTATGTCTGGTATATGAATATTTGGAGGAGGACAGGATGGATAGGAAGGCATGCTGAGGGAGAGTTATGAAAGAGGAATGGGAGGTATGTGTCCAAGGAAGAAAAGGGGAGTAAATGAGGGAAGGGAAGGAAAGAATAATTGGGGAAATAAAGATGCTATTTAGATTTTAGAGGAGGAAGATATAAGAAGGAAGAATGGTGGGGGATAGAGAACTGGAGAGGATCGTAATGAGGTTAGGTAAAAATGAAGGGAAGGAGGGAAAAAAAAAAAGAGTCTCGTGTGGGCAAAAACTTGTAGGGGATGTTGTGGCTTGGCGGAGAAGTAGGTGCTGGATTAGGGGAAGGATATGAAAAAGGAGTGGAAAAAATAAAAACATAACATACATGGCTTTGAAGAGGTCAGAAGAAGGTTCATAAAAAGCTCCAGATTATGGTAAATAAAAATGGCAAGATAAGAAAAGTTGAGGGAAGAACCATCAGCCCCAAAATGTACCCTGGGCTATTAAACCGACCATAAACGATTCAATCACTCGTAAAATTCAGTGCAACAAGTCGACAGCACGAGACCCCTTCCTTCAATCCTCCTGTTGCACGTAGAGAGATGTATGAGGCTGGTGGAGGGGCAGAGGGCAGCACCTGGCGACTTGACACATAATAACAACGAGCCTCAGTGGTTGATTATATCCCAGCCATGCACCGGAAGCCAGTTATTGGAGGTGAATTATTAACCAGCGTCCTCTCTATCCCCTTCCCCTCCCCTCCCCTTCTGTTCCTGCCGCCGAGCCAGGATAATTAGCTAATGGGCCTGACAATAAACTTGGGGTAATTAGAGGGCATTAGGACGCCCTGGTTTGAGGGGGCAAGGTGGAAGGATTTCGAAGATGGATGAGAGGGAAGGAGAAACCGATGACTAGGGAGTAAGTAGAGGAGATTAGGGAATAGAAATATGAATTACTACCTACCCTGTTTAGTGGTGATAATTATCAAGATGTTGGTGGTGGTAAGATCTGAATGATAAAAGGTGGAAGGATTTTTAGGTTTGAACAATATAGAAACGAACCACTGAACGGAGAGTAATTAAAGGGGGTTTGGGAATGGTTATGTGAATTTTTACGGTGATAATGATAACGTTATTGTCGATGATGATGGTGATGATGACGGAAAAATATGAATGGTAAAACGTGCAAGAATTTCAAGGCTGGAAGAGAAGGAAGGAGAAACCGATAAATGGGGAGTATGTACAGAGCGCCTGGGAATTGATGCGTAAATCTGGGCATGTGAAAAGCTCTGAATGATAAATGGTGGAAAGATTTCAAGGATGGAGGGTAGGGTAGGAGGAACGATGAACAGGGAGAAATAGAGGTGGGAGCGAGGTTCGAAAATGGAGGCGTGAAATTAGACGTACGAATAGATGTGACTGATGGAGGGGAGAAATTGGATGCGTTTATGGAGAGAGACTGCGAATGAAATACAAAGGTTAGAGGATAGGTTAAGTATTACGGATCTGGAGAAGTGAAATAGGTATTGGTAGTTCATGGAAGAGATTTATGTGAACCGGGAAGAAAGAAGAACGAATTATTTTGACAAGAGGACGAAAGAGGAGGAGTAGAAAACGGAGGGAGGGAAAAGGTGGGGAACGGGGAACAAGAGATGAAATAAATGGACATGAGAAAGAAAGGAGAAATTTGGGGGGAGTTTAACAAATTGGAAAAAAGTTGGGGTGAGATGAAAGGAAGGAGTGGGGCTCGGGAGACGTCAAAGGGAGGCGGGGGAAAAAAAAAAGAGAGTGTGAGAGTTGCGAGGGAGGTGTGAGTGAGAAAAGCTTAAAAAAGGGAGTGCATGAAGGGAGAGAGAGGGTGCGAATAGGTCGAAGAAAATAATGAGAGAGAGAAAGAGAGAGAGAGAGAGTGAGTCAGAAAACACTGGTGAATTGAACGTAGAAAAAGTCGAATGAGGTAAAGGGGGGAAAAAAAGACGGAAGCACAGGAAGCAGCAGAACAGAAAAGCGAACGAAGAAAAAGCGAGATAAAAGAAAACTGAATTAAAGTTAGCAATATCGGGTTATTGAGGAGATACTGAAAACTAATTAAGTGAGCCTGAAAGGATGTAAAAATACTAAACCCAATGGAAATTAAGAGAAAAATAGGAATGGGGGAAACGAAAATGGAGGGAACGCTACGAAGAAAAAAAAAATGCAGGTGAAAAGGGATGGTAAATGAAGGGAAAAGAGATAGTGAACGAAGGAAAATGACATTGGTGGTGGGAGAAGGGAGAGTAAAGAAGAAAGTTGAGAAAGCGATGTGTTAAGGGAGGTAAAGGGAGGAAGTTAAGGGGGAGAGGGGGTAAAGCGAGGCTGGCAAGGGAAGGGAAGGAAAAAGGGATGTAGTGAAAGGCATGTGAAGAGAGGATAAAGGGAGAGAAATGAAGGGAGAGGTATGGGAAGGGAAATGAAGGGGAAGGTAGAGAGAAGAAGGCTTAAGGGGAGGTGGAGGAAGGATGTGGAAAGGGAGAGGAGGAAAGGATGGGAAAGGGGGAGTAGGAAAGGATGAGGAAGGGGGGGTAGGAAAGGATGGGGAAGGAGGGTAGGAAAGGATGGGCAAGGGAGGTAGGTAGGAAAGGACTGGGAAGGTGGGGGGGTAGGATAGAGGGTGGAAAGGGAGGTTCAAGAAAGGTTGGGGAAGGAGAGGTAGAAAGGGAGGGGAGGAAAGGATGTGGAAGGAGAGGTAGAAAGGGAGGGGAGGAAAGGATGTGGAAGGAGAGGTAGAAAGGGAGGGGAGGAAAGGTTGGGGAAGGAGAGGTAGAAAGGGAGGGGAGGAAAGGATGTGGAAGGAGAGGCGTAGGAAAGAATTTGGAAGGGTAGGTGGAAGACAGAATGACGAAGGGGAGGTGGAGGGAAGGATATGGAAGGGATTTTTTGAGGGAGGAAAGTGAAGAGGAAAATGGAGGAAAGGATGTGGAAGAGGGTAAGCAGAAAAGGGAACATATATACAGGAATACATTAGCGGGAAGTAAATGTATATGAGAAGGGAGTTAACGGAGGAAAAAGGTTGGCATAAACAAGAGGGAGGGGAGAGGCACGAAAATAAGCGAAAGGGGGAGAGAGGAGGGCAAGGGACGGACAAAACCACACGCAAAGAATGGCATCGGGAAAGAGAGAAATGAATGAATATTTGCTAGATTTCGAAGGCTTGAATGATTTGAGAGGTGTAACCTGTTTTCGTAAGATACTGGTGATTGTTGTACTTCATTATTTTCATTTTTTTCATTTTTCGTACCTGTGTTTTCACTCGGTTCATAACGATGGTAAATTGTGATGATAATGTGGTGGTGCTGGTGGTGGTGTTGATGATGATGGTGATAATGATGATGATGATGATGATGATGGGAGTAATAGAACACTCTGTCACTGAGGAATTTTGGGTGAAATAAGTGTATGAGAATGCAAGAATGAATAGACAGTTGAAAAAAAAAGAAAAAATAAATGCAAGTAATGGGACTCATGAGCAAAAAACTGGAGAACACAAAGAGGAGGATATGGGTGGAAATGAGTAAACAGGGGTTGGAAATTGAAATGACAAACAAATCCGGGTGGGGAAGAGAATGAGCGGAAATGGCACTAGAATGAAGGGGAGAAGTTCAGCACTATGGGAAGGGGAGTGGGAGAAAATGAATATAAGGCAGAGAGATAACGGAGGGTAAAATTAGAGGTAGTGAAGCAATAGAGAAGAGGAGATGAACGGAAATGAGTTGGAGGGATGTGCAAAGACGAAACAGGAAAAAACTAGAGAGGGGAATAATGTTTGGCGAGTGCGAATGTCGGAGAGACAGAAAAGATAATAAAAGGAGGGGAAATGCACCATGCTGAAGAGAGAATTAGGGAAAGAAGGAGGGGAGATAAGCGCAAGAGAGGGGAAATGGACGAAAATGGGCGCAAGACGAGGGGAAAAAGAAAGGATTAAGAAGACAGCAGATGTGTTTTGTGTGTGTGTGTGTGTGTGTGTGTGTGTGTGTGTGTGTGTGTGTGTGTGTGTGTGTGTGTGTGTGTGTGTGTGTGTGTGTGCTCGCGCTCGCGCGCATGCGTAATAATAACAAGATGGATGAATATGAGAAAAAGGAGAATCACGACGGAACTGAGTGCAGTAGGGAGAAAAAGAGAGGGTAAACAAAACACCAGATAAAAAAGGAGGATGAACGTAAATAGCTCCAAGAACGGAAGTGTAGTATAATAGCGAAATGAATAGATGTAGAGAATAATAGGGTAATTAGTGTAGGGGAGAGCAAAAGACAGGGCAAGCTCAGCGCCAGATAAGAAACGGGTGAACGTAAATGGCACCCAGAACGGAAGGGATGTATAGTAGCGAGTTGTGTAGAAGGGTAGAATTATGGATGAATAGGGAAGTAGGGAGGAATGGAACGGACATGGTGGTAAGTGAGATAAATATATAGACAAATATGAGAGCTTCCTAACCCGTTCAACAGTAATCAGATAAGTTGCAATACTGCTAAAATCCCATGGATATATGTAAGTATATTGACCAACCTTTATATCATCAGTTAATGAATTCATACCATTAAGCGGCTGGAGGTCGGAAAGGATAGACGAGGTACGGTTAACCTCTTTTGCCTGAGTATGTCTTTTTAATTATAAGCGACGCAAAAGGCAAAGCTATTGTGATTTGAATCTGTATCTGTATTATGTATGTATGGATGGATGGATGGATGGATGTTAATGAAAGCTTGATGCAATTTGGCTCAAGCATGGGTTGTACAGTGCATTGTTTGTGGGTCTGGGAAGAAGTGATTTGATATTTATGTATATCGAGTATATATCAGAGCTCGTGCATGACGTCGGTATGTTCTCTGAGCTCTTTTGATGTAGGTCTTGTGCACTTGCTGGTGTGATATAAGTCTTGAGCACCTTTGATATAGGTCTTGTGCACTTGATATAGGTCTTGTGCACTGATATAGGTCTTGTACACTTTTGATATAAGTCTTGTGCACTTATGTAGTTAATGCGCACTTGAGATGTAGTTCTTGTGCACTTTTGACGGAGTTCTTGTTCACTTTGCAGATAGTTCTTGTGCACTTTTGATAGTTCTTCCTGCTACCAGAGGATTTTTATCAGCTTAGGATAGACTCATCGAACTGGAGGGGTTAGATACATCCTTCATTAACCCTTTCATCATGAAAAATAATTTCAGGACTGAATAAAATGGTTTGGTAGCAGCAACACCACAGTAAGAGTGACATTCTGGTTGAAGGGGTTAAGACAGGTAAATACAGATCCCTGCGTGACCCCAACGTAAATAATCCCTATCTCCCCCCTCCACCAGCACCACCATTAACCTTGCCATATATTCACTTTGAGCGGATTTGCCCCAGCACTCTCCGTCACTCACCAAATAACCATAATGCTATACAACCAGCTCTGATGAACGGCCGATTTTCCCATTAGGCAGCAAAATCATTCCATGGTTTTTCTACCCTTACTTACCGGGAAAATGTGGACTTCCTTTGTTTATTAAGTTTTTACCCCTAACGAGATGCATTACTGAGGCGTCCTTTGTGGAACCCGGCTGGAGGAAATTGTGCAGAATGGGCTTTAGACTAGAGGTTAACAGGATGGGAGGGAGCATGATACGTCCATTACTGCGGCCTATGGAGAGCCAACCGCCCCTCCTTTCCCTCGGGTTTACAGGGGCGTGGTTAAAGGCTCAGCTTTATCTGCCACCTTTATACTGTATTTCTCGTCCCCCTTTTGTTTGGCTGCCTTCTTTAGCTCATCGTATTGATTGTCCCCCATCTTTATATCACATCAGTTGTTATTAATAAATTTTTATATTTATACTCTCTCTCTCTCTCTCTCTCTCATGTAAATAAATATATATATATATATATATATATATATATATATATATATATATATATATATATATATATATATTCACACACACACACACACACACACACACACACACACTTGCATATCGTTCGTCTCTTTCCCATCCCTTGCCCATTTTTCCACTCCTTTGTATTGCTTCCACCAATTTCCCCCCATTTTTTTTTTCGTCTGGTCTGTCTTTTTGTCTGTGCCCCAGTTATTGGAAGTTATTATTTTTTTTTCCATCCATGTACGTTCTCCAACCTTAAATTTGGATACAGACTGGAATATTGTGACTTGCTCTTATTCGAAATGAAAATTTTCCTAATCTCCAGAATCGAGAAATTGACCGTGAACTACTCTGTGTAAATGTGCGTGGAGAGTGACGTCGACGCAGTCCTTGGAAATTGTAGCGCTCTCAGAATCACGGCAGCTCTCACGGGAGTAAATGACCCGGCTCCTCCAAAGTGTTGCAAGTGTCGAGGCATTACCGGGCTGGATCCAGAGTACATCTTCATTTTTTGTCTGAATTTTTGGCTGGTGTAAGATTTGCAGTGTAACTTAGAATTCAGTATTGTGTTAGCCTTACATTTCACCTTGAGCTTGTGGTATTACGTGGAGAGACAGGCAGACATATAGACGTTAAGGAGTGTTGTGGTGCTGATGTGGATGTGTTGGAAAGTGGTAGAAGTACTCTGAAATGCATTGGTTATGTGCAGAGTATGGAGAATGAGAGACTGACTAGGAGAGTGTATGTGAATGAGGGGGAGAGGGAGAGGGGAAGACCGAGAATGAAGTGGAGAGGTATTTGAATGTAGGAGGTGTGAGCTGGAAGGAGGACAGCTTAACGGCGGGTGACAGGGTGACATACGAGAAGAGGCGGTTTGTCTGTGGTCACTCCCTCCGGGATTAAGGCATCTGACTGTAGATAGACAGATAGATACATGGACAGACAGACGTTTACTTCCAATCTTCATCACCCTGGTTCCCTCGTGTTTATCCGTGGAGTTGCACAGCTGAGTGACACAAATGCTTTCGCTGGGATGAACCTCTCCACTTAGCCAATGCAACTCTCAGTCTGGGAAAGTGGGCTCATAGCGTGGCAGAATAAGTTGCAGCTTGTTGCACAGTCGAAGAACTCTGGTATATCCTGTGTGACGGGCGTTATTAGAGACAAGGGAAAGGAGGATGGACGACTAGCCGCTGGTGTTATGAATGGCGTAATGGTTGTGATATAAATGTAGCAGAAATTGTGGTTACGGAGAAGGGATGGTGACTGCAGTAGAAATATGGTTGTGGTGGGAGTGATGGTAGCTATTGTGTGTGTGTGTGTGTGTGTGTGTGTGTGTGTGTGTGTGTGTGTGTGTGATAAGGTATTATTTTAACAAGAATTTGGTTAATGATTGCGACTGTGAGAAACAGTGATTTAATTTTTTCTATGGGTCCGAATGAAAGCTTGCATTTGTAAGTACAATAATATTTTCATACACAGGTCTGTACAGTTTTTCACGGGCAAGCATTTCAGTTAGTGGGTGTTCGTGTTTGAGTGAGTGGCAGTGAGCTGCTTTATTAGTCACGAACTGGGCTCCGGTACGAGAAAGCTTATGCACATAATATACAGTCTCCAAGTCATTAGTGGAAAAGGATTATACACGAAACGACTCCTGACTAATGACCATGTCTCCCATAAAATGAAGGTAAAGTTCTCCCTCCAGTTATTAAATTCCCTTCCCCCTCCAGCCTTGGTGTCCTGGAGTTATTAACGTTGCTGCTGGAACTTCTTGCTCCTCAGGGAAAAATTACACTTCTCTGGTGAGTTTAAAGTTTGCTTGAAGGAGCGCGGTGGCCGAGATAGTGCCAAACTCTGGGATAAAATAATGGTGGGGATCCTCGCCCTGGGGTAGGTACTTGATGGCTGGGGGGAGGGGGTGGGATGGGTGGAGAAGGTCGGTTGTTTTACTGACGAGAGTGAAGTTGCATGTATTGCAGGTTGGAAGTTGGTTCGAGTATGCAGGTATTTTTATATGTCGTATGGAGAGAGAGAGAGAGACAGACAGACAGACAGACAGAGGGGGGGGATTGCGTGCGCGCATTCGTGCTTGTGTGGCTATATACGGGGGAGGGGGGGGGGCGTGGGTAAGCTTATGTGTATACTATATGGTTAAAGATGCAGAAGGGGAGTGGGATGACTGTGTAGGGGTGTGGAATGGAAAAGGTGCATTAAGGCTGCACCTCAAGGACTGAGATGGACTTGAAAGCAGGGAGCTCTTCTAGGGAGGAGAATTGTTTGAGGGAAATGGAAAATGAAAAGAACTGAAAAGAGAGTGAAAATGTAGATTGGTGTTCCATGGTGGGTGCGGAATTAGAAGAGATGAAGACTTTAGTGGTGAATGGAAGCTTTGGGACGGAGGAAATGTGTCCAAGTAAAAACGATAATTACAGTAACAGTATCCATTCCATTACTGTGCTCAGAATAAACTCATTTCCTGAATCTTCATGTTAGGCGTGGAACTAGAGAACCAAGTGCTTTGGTAGGAAATGAAACTATTAGAACGATGCTGTTTCTGGGTGGCTGAGTAAAAATAATATCAATAATAGTACCCAGGAATCAACCTCTTTTGTTGGATCAGCATACTGGTTGGTGGATTAGAAAACTGGGTTCCTTGGTGGTGAACGGAGCCTTTAGGACGGTGCTGCTATCTGGGTGGCTAAGTAAAAATGATTACGGCAATAATAGTATCCCACTCCATTTTTCTCCTTGAGAGCAACCTCATTCTCTGTACCAACATACCCCACTTTGGCCGCGTTCGCACCATTAGGCTCCCGTGTGATAATACTCCCCCTTACATTTCTCCCCTCTCTTCATCTGCTTTTTCTGCTCTGTATTCGCCTCCCGCTGTCCCCTCGTTATGGCTCTACTTATGCGTGTGTTCCCTGTTTTTTCCCCTTCTCTCCCCTGGCCTTTCCACCCTTCTCTCGGTCCGTATCATTAACCTCTGTCCTCGTTATGGGATTCTTGTTTTTATATTTTTTTTTATCTTTTTCCGTGCTTCGTGCCTTTTCTTCTTCTTGTGATATTTCGTAAGACCTTTTCCTACCAGAGTATTATTATCTTTTGCCTTTTTTTGTTTTGTGAGTGTGTGTGTGTGTGTTTCTCATGCAGTCCAGCACCTTCAGTCTTGCTTCCATTTCTGTCATTAGTTTGTCTTTGGATTATAACACCGTAGAAGTCGCGTCTCTCACCGCCACAGCAGCGTTCTTGTACATTCACTTCTCGTTAACATCGCCATGTTTCGTCGCGGCGTCCATTTGTCACTTCCCTTTTTGTTTACACTGTCATCTCGTCTGTCGTTGAGGTCGCTTCACCCACCGGCGTCGTTAATTCTACTTATTTTGGCCTAATCTCTCACCTTATCTTTTGCTACCATCACTACTGTTCGTTCACCTTTTCTTGGCTCGGCTTTTCGTCCTTTTGCAGCTTAATTCACGTGGCTCAGTGGGCAGAAGAAGGAGAAGAAGATTGTTGGGGAAGAAGAAGAAGAAGAAAAGTCGAAGAAGACAATGCTATAGCTCTACAACCTTTCCTCATTGATTTTTCATGACCAGTATGATATTCAAGTGTTAATCAATTGTACAACAAAGCATTCAAGATGGAGAGATGGCAGTTTTAACAGAAGTTAAAGTGAAAAGAAAAAGTATATATACGTCCGCGGAGTTATCTCTTCCTACGGTATGGCGTTTACTTTCTCGCTTCGTGTGTCGTGGAGACCTCATTAAATCACTAGTGCCACTTAACTTGGTTTATTTATTCGTCCGTCTCGCCTTGTGCGAACATTGCTGTATTTGTCCCTTCATTTGTCTCTTTTTAATGGCATCTTCTTGGCTCCTTCTCCCGGTGTGTCGTCGAGATCTTTCGTTCACGCCGGTGTGGAAATGAAAAATAAACGCTGGCCTGAGGTGGTGAGGAGCCGGGGATCCAGAGTGAGGAACAAGGTCCGTGTTCTTCATGCTAATTAATCCTTGTCACTCACCACCAGGGGGCCGGAGGGAGTATTATAAAGGATCTTAACCCTTTCAACACGGGTACCCCATTTATGTTTTATTCTTTGCCGCTACCAGACGATTTCACTCATCTTTGGAGAGCCCTCCGTTAGTGAAAGGGAGTAATGAAGACAATATACTCTCTCAACGCGTTACGTCATCTGGGTTACCAGGCGATTTTACTGTATTCTGCTTGGGGGAGAGGACCTCTTTTTTTTGAAGGGGTAATGATGACGGTATATAATCTCTCATGTTTGATCGTAAGCTGAATGATATGATGTATAAGTAACAAGAATTAGTTAAGAATGGCTTCTTTCAGTTGATTAAGTCAACTAATTTGGGATAAGTAAAATTCTATAACGGCTAATTGTCAACCAAAAAATTAGCTGCCTTATTTTTTTTGCTTTAAAATTCACTGTACTTTGTGAAATGTTTGTATCTCTGTGTGTGAAAACAAAGTATAAATCAGCACTCTTACACACAACTTTGGTTCAAGATAATTTATAAATATGGCTTCAGACTCTCGTCCCTCGTGCTCTAACGCCTCGCTCGCCTGATTTCCTCACGTTCATAAGGCCTCATTCTTTGCCCGCTTCATTAATTCCACTGCCTCATCTCCACATGGTGTCTTATCTCGCCACCATCCCCGCCTCACGCTGCCTGGCTCTCACGCTTCCCAACACCCACTGCCTGGACGCCTCATTCTTCACGCTGTCCACCCCGCACTCTGCATAATCGCTGGGCCTCACGCTTTCCACCCATACTTAACCTTTCGCTGTGAGAGGCTTCTCCCAGGCTGAGTAAAATCGTTTAGTGGTAGCAAGATAGGCGTCATCGTACTGATAAGGTCCGTGGAAAGTACTTTATAACTATGGCTCTACGAGAGGTCGTCACTAGCTAAATTATGTTAAATGGTGGTAGCGAATAATAAACAGCAATAATAGCACTTCTTCCTCAGCGATTTATTTTTTGGATTTAGGTGGTTAATATCAATTTGTATATTATTTATGCTGAGTATGGTGGCATTTGAATGATTTAAGTAACCCAGAAGAGGATAGTAAGGAGTAATGAGCAAAATCAATTGCTTAGGAAGAGGTGTTGAGTAGCTTCCTTATCCGACGAGAATGCAGAGCCTGGCGTCATGCAACGAAGGTTAAAGGCCTTCCTCGTCCTGAAGGACTTAACTCTTTCGAACGTATTTAATCATACCTTACTCGTATTGTTCCTATTTCCTTCCGCACATCACGCCTCTCATTCCATCCCATCTCATCCGTCTCTTACACTCTCATCCTTCATGCTTTAGTACTTGTTAAGACGACTTGTACTGATCCATCACTCCTGATTTTCTCTCATTCCACCCTTTGTAGACTCCACGGATACTCATTCATATAACACATTAGTTCCTTACATCTTACATACCCCACTGTCTATCTCTCACACACTCCATCTTCGTTGCATCTCATCCATACCTTCAGTTCTGTCATTCTCACGTTTCGGAGAATTCCTCTACTCCCACTTGCATTCACCTTTTCTCCCACACGGTTTCACACAGCGGCTCGTTCTTGTCCATCGCCATCACGTTTTATGCATTTCCGTCCGTCCTTACCTTTGTCCCTTTCATTCAGTTTTGTCATGGTCACGTCTCGACATTTTCACCTTTTACCCCAAGGCCGGGATTCTTGTCGGTTACGGAAACTTCCTAACACATCTTCCCAAGTGATTTATTTTGCTTATTACTCCTTATCGTTCTCTTCTGTGTTATTTAAATCACTCCAATGCCACCATACTCAGCATAAAAAACATACAAAGCGATATTAACCAGCCGTATCCAAAATAAATCACTAAGGAAGAGGTGCTAGGGAGTTTCCTTAACCGACGAGAATACGCACTCTAGCCACATTGCACTCTCCCTTCCTTGTCCTCACACAGTCACTCACTTCACCTCACTTCATTATCTTAACGCCTTCAGTACAATGACTCTTATTTAAGGAAGGATCTTAGTGAAGGAGTTTTTTTTTTTTTTTTTAATCCTTAGGACAGTGACGCCTTTTTATATTTCATTCATCCAACCTTAAGACGATATTATTCATCTTTGAAAGGACGCCTTGAAGTGAGGGAGACAGATTTAGTTATCTTGTTCTCACATTTCAGAATCTTCATCCCGTTATCCAACTCGCATCCACACTTGCATTCAAATTTTCCTTCACTCGCATCTTCTTCCCTGTCATTCCCACTTTCTGTCACTCAGACTCACACTGACCTGTATTCATATTTCCCCTCACTCGTATTAACACTTTGTCACTTGCATTCATGTTTTCTCTAACTCGTATTCATATACTTTCTCTCACTTGCATTCACATTTCTCACTTGCATTCACATTTCTCACTTGCATTCCCACTTCTCTCACTTGCATTCACACTTTCTCCCATTTTCATCACACTTTCTCACTCCCATCATACTTTCAGTTCCTTTCACACTTTTCCTCGTCCGTTCTCACACAACCACTCTCTTTCACCTCACCAATCGCCTTCATCCGCTTTCGTTCGTTTTTATACCTTGCCCCTCGCCCTCGTCCCTCGCCTGACACTCTCCCTTCCTTTTACATCATTCCTTCACTCCTTTGTTGCCTGTTGTTCTTCCTTACCTTTGTTTTCCCTCCGTCGATAGTTTGTCTGTGTAATCCCTTTGAGGCCCTCGCTTCTCCCATTCTTTGCTATTTGTTTGGGTTCCGTCTGTCTGCTCTTCCTTCATTTGTTCCAACTTCTTTTTCATTTACCCTTCTGGCTCTCATTATCGCCTTGTTCAGTCCCTTTGTATACTCTCTCTCTCTCTCTCTCTCTCTCTCTCGTTTCCCTAATACTCCTCTTCACTTCCACTTTTCTGTATATACCGGTCCAGATTCTCGTCCCACCTTTCTCCTGTTCCCACATCCATTTCCTAAGTCTGTCTTCATTTATGTACCCCCTCTTATCCTATCTGATCTTCAGTTTCCCCGTCATTACCTCTATACCCTTCCTTCTATTAATGTCTTATGTTTTCCTTTATTTTGATTCTTTTCCTCCCTTATCATCTTTCATTCTACCACCGTCTCGCTCATTTACCTCTTCTTATCCTCTCTGTCTGTCATCTCTCCCCGTTTTTCCCTTATCCCTTATATTTTTATTCTCGTATCTCATTCTCTCACTTTCTCTTTTAGTGTTTCGTTAGATATTTTTTCCCACTCTCTTTCCATTTCCACATTCGTTCGATCACAGCTTCCATTCATTTACCATTTCTAATCCTATCTGACCCTAATCCCTCCCCTCTCTCTCTCTCTCTCTCTCTCTCTCTCTCTCTCTCTCTCTCTCTCTCTCTCTCTCTCTCTCTCTCTCTCTCTCTTCCCCCTTTTCCCACATCCGTTCCACTACCCTCCATTCATTTAGCATTTCTGATCCTTTCTGAGCCTCATTTCTCCCCCCCCCTCTATCCCCCTCCCACACCCCTACCCTTAGCTGTCACCTCCCGTCCCCTTCTCCACACCCCTTATCCGACTCTCTTCAACGCCCTCTTGTACTTCTCAACGCGGGACTGAAAGGGTGATGGAAGTGACGTGTTTGGGTGAAAGAGGGAGCGGGGGAGGCTGGAGAGAGAGAGAGAGAGAGAGAGAGAAAGTAAAAAAGGGGATATGAGAGAGAGAGAGAGAGAGAGAGAGAGAGAGAGAGAAAGTAAAAAAGGGGATATGAGAGAGAGAGAGAGAGAGAGAGAGAGAGAGAGATTAAACAAAAAGAAATAGACGCAGGGAGATGGGATAACAGGGTGAGCTTTGGTGCGTAAAATGGAAGTAGGGAAAGTGTAAACTGAGAGGGAAAATATATGAAGAAGTACCGTAATAGAGAAACAAAGCAACAACACGTAATGGAATGGAATGGAATCCGAACAGAAAGAAAGGCAATGATTGAAGGGATACCGGGATAAAAGAAGAAAGTTAAGCAATTATAATGAAGGATTAACAGAGCAGATGAAAATGGTCACTAAGAAAGAAGGAAAGGAAGGGGGTGAGGGACAGAATATTAACCCCCTCGTTATGGGGAAAAATATGCAGTTAATTCACATCATGTTGAAAGGATTAATGGTGAATGCTTATATCTGCAGTATGCGAATAAAACTCTTCTGAAGGTTGAAGGAATATGCTCATGTCATGCGTCATCGTACTGAAAGAGTACAAGAATGACCTAGTGCTTATTAATGAGGCGATAAAGAAGGAAAGTGGAAAAGCACGATTGGAAGCGGAATGATAGATATATTTAACGTAGAGGATTATAAGGCATTAGAAAGATCGCCGTAGTAAAGAAATCATCCCACTTCGAGAAATAAAAAAGAAAAGAAAAGTGTCTGTATTTGGAGCACCGTAAATGCTGTCGCGGAAGAGAAGGGTGAAAAAAATGTGAGAACGGATACCCGAGCAGAAAGGAGAGTATAAAAACCACACAAAGGAAGGAATGATAACACTGTATATATCTATGAATATTATTTTGTATTGTAGAGGCGGACTTGGGCACGCCTGGCATCAGTGGGTATATCTCATATATGTGAACCTTTAAGGCATGTTTTACTGGTTCCGAGGGGTAACTTTAAGTAGGGCCGAGGAACACCACTTTCACCCAGTGCTTCAAGCAAGAGTATGCAGCACGTGTGGAGGGATTTTAGAGTGTAGGTTAATAATTTTTGTTTGAAAATTGTGTTGGAGTGGCTATGTTTGTATAAAGAGAGTTTGTGTATGTGATGGAGAGAACATCGAAAAGGTGCGAACAATTGGGACCTCACGAAAGGTCATACTAATGCATGTACAGTAGGTCAGGAGGGATGGTAGACGCACACGTTACACATCCAGCCGCTGGAGGCTCCATTAAGAATGAAAAAAGGCTAGGGGGAGGGAAAGGGAGAACGAAAGAAAAGAAACAGACAGCCAGTAGCACTTCCAGGAAAAGAATGGTCTGAGATGAAAATCAGAGAGAGAGAGAGAGAGAGAGAGAGGTCGAAAAATCATAATTTTTCTAAATTCTTTTTTGAAGGCTTGAAGTACAAACGCCATATCATGTTCAAATAACCACCGTACTACCTGGCAGTAGTACACACGCTTTACAGTTCCCCGTCTTTTCTAATATTTATAAATGTGTGTGTGTGTGTGTGTGTGTGTGTGTGTGTGTGTCTCACCTGTACAGACACTGACAGGGGCCCTTGTGCCCGTGCCACACACACACACACACACACACACACACACACACACACATTCCCCAGGTCACCAGAAGATCCGCAAAAGAGGGTGAAAAAGAAAACCACGATAAAAGGGTGCGTGCAGGAGACCATATTGCCCCCTACCCTGCAACTCCTCCCTCCCTTGCTCCCTCTCCCCCCTTCACCTCCATCCTCAACACTACGGCCTCCCTGCAGGATAATTAACAGCAGCACAGCCTATTCACTGGCGTCGTGTCGTTATCGGTAATGGCAGGCGGTGCGAGAGAGGGAGAGGCAAGATAGTTGGGGTGGAGAGAAAAGAGAGCAGGAAAGAGAAGATGGTAACGGGGGTGGAGTTCAATTCAGAAGGGAGGCATGGGTTAGGGTGGAGGCAGAGAGAAGAGGGAGGAGGAAGGAGAACATAGAAATGGGGGGAGGTTGAATTAAAGAGCGAGGAGTGGGTCTGGGGGGAGGCAGAGAGAACAGAAACGAGGAAGAAGAGATAGTAACAGAAAGAATTGAATCCCGGAGGAAGAGAGAAAGGGAAATGGGAAAGAGAAGATAGCAACAATGGAAGTTGAAATCAGAAGCTAGGAATAAGACAGAGAGAAAAGGGAAGAGAATTTAAGGTAATTGATCAAACTGAATTCGGAGATGAGGAATTGGTGAAGATAAGCCAGAAAGAAGTTGTAACAGAGGAGTTTTAATTCAGGGGAAAAAGGGACAGAACAGAGCAGCGAGAACAGGTACAAGTAAATAGAGGAGAATAACGGAGGGAAATAAATTTATGACTAAAGGAACGGGTTAGATTGAAGTAAAGAAACGAAAAAGAGAAGAAAAAATGTATGTTTGAAAAATGTTCAATTCAGAGACAATTACTCTAACAAAAAGCGAAGGGAAAAGGAAAAAATGTTAAGAGAAGCTGGATGTAGGTGTCAGGTAAAGGTGAATATAAGATAGAGAGAAGAGAGAGAAAGGATGAGAAGATGGAAAGAGGAAGGTGAGGTATGGTTAGACAGTGAGAAAAGGAAGGGGGAAAGAGACGCTGGTAGCACAGGATGCTCAGTTTAAGGTTTTGGGATGAGGGAGTGAAAGAGGTGAGACGGGAGATTATAACAGGAAGCTAAAGTGAGGAGCATGGAATGGATAAAGATTGGACAGTGGGAGATGGAACAAAAATAAGAAGATAGTAACATACAGAACTGAATCATAAGTAAAGGACAAGGAAGAGGCGGAGAGAAAAGTGAAAATAAGAGAGAAGGCATTTAAAGAAGTGGTTGAATTCAAGAAGCAGAGTTGGTAAAGATAGGTCAGAGAAAAGGGGGTAACAAGAGAAAATGAGTTTAGCAGAAGTGAGGTACGAAGAGCCGAAGAGGAAAGGGTGAATGAAAATGAAGGTAATGATAAAGGAAGCTGATTTCAGGAAGACGGAGAGAGTAAAGATGGGGTATGGAAAACTAAGAAATATATTGAGTTGCGTGGCAATCACCTAGAGGGAGACTGAAGTGGAGAGAACAGGAGTAAAACATTAAAGAAAGGATGGTTAGGGAGATTGGACAGAGACAAAGGAGAGAACTTTAGAATAGCCAAGAAGAGGGACGTGAGAGATTCTTGGACGGCAGGGAAACTGGGGAGGAAAGTTGCTGAGTAAAGTGGCGAGAGGGGAGATTTAAGGAAGACAGCTAGACTAAACTCCAGTTCACAGTCGAAAATGTCAGTATAAATTCCGGTTAAAATCGAGGTTAGAGTACGGACAAGCCATGTAATTTTCAGTGTCCATTTGTCCTGGATTCTATTAGTAGTGAGTTTTCTCTTGCAGTTTTTTTTTTCTTTCAGAAGAACAGGAAGTATTGATTTGTCTGTGAGAATTAGAGAAATTACGCACTTGAGTTTAGCAGATATTTGTCGGATGGCTTCATAAAACTGAGGAGAGATTCAGAGAAGTGAAAAAGAAAGAAAGAAAGAAAAAAGCTTCATGGTTATTGATAGACGTCAACTTTATTATTCAACCGTCTGTTCTTTTCAGAATGTACCTAATATTTTTACGTAATCATATTACACACCCGATTCCGGACATACAGTTAGCTTGGCTGCACCCCCCTCCCCCCGTGGCCAGACAGTCATCCTGCGCGCCAACAACTGACGCACTATCACTTAGATATTAGTTTCGGGCATCATACCACACACGTATTCAATAAAAGATCTGCATTAACTTCCAGTGATGCCACACTCGACAGCTTGCAACCATAGCTTATGCCGGGGCTGTGCCACTCGGAACTGGTGGGAAGGTGTTAACGGTGGTGTTTTACGAGTATGATATCAGGTCTGATGGAAGATCGGCCAGGAATATTATAATGAAATTCAGATCCTCAAGATATTCCCTTCCACAGCCCAAATGAAAACCCGCGGCATTACAACAGGGATCATCGGCAGCCAGTACCTCTAATCATTATACCAACACCTGTCAGATGTAATGATTGTAACTTAATATAAAATGTTATGTGGTTGAAGATAAACAATGCCCACTAACACTGATATTCTGTGGCGTCTGCGGCGAACCACCTCTAATTTGCGAAGTGTCTACCATTTTCACCTACTCATCATCGAAAAAGTAACAAGTTCCAAAGACAGTGTGGAGTGTGGAAAAAAGTTGACCAGTATGAATGAAAATTATATGATGTAGCTGAGGATTTAAGGATCGTGTGTGCGTGTGTGGAGGAAACAAGGAAGAGCACTGACGGGAGAGTAATTGAGATGGAGATAATTAGTGAGGAAAGGGAAGACAGCGAAGAATCGGAGGAAGGAAGGTGTCGAGTGGGGAGAAGATTGGGAGCGGAGGTTGTAAGGGAGAGGGAAGGATGAGTACAGGGAAAGGGAATGGGAGTGGTATTGTTTAGACTGTAATGACATGAAGAAAAATACGCTGATAAATTACTCCGTCAAGACACCAAGTTAAACATGTTCGCTGGCTTTTACCTTGGCGAGAGAGAAAAGAATATGCGAATAGGGTAAATAGGAACAGCAGGTCAATGGTTTAGTGAAGTGTAAGTTAAAATAAATAAGAGGGGACGATACTAATACAGCAGTTAATAGTATTGATTAAAGCGAATAAAATAAAGGGGTAGTTCGTAAAGAGGTGATGTGGGTGATTTAATAAAAATAAAGGTAGATTGAGAATTGGTAGGAGCTAATGACAGAGGCAGGGAAAGAGTGGGTGAGAGAGAGAACTAAATAGGAGGAGGAGGAGGAGGCGAGTGGGTGAGAGGAAGAGAACTAGGGAGGAGGAGGAGGAGGAGGCTAGTGGTGTGAAGACGTTGCAACAATAGCGGAGTGTCCCAGAAGATGGTGGCTAAGAAATTCTCCATTCCCCTGCACTCACAAGCATTACCCAGAGTCCTGCTGGCATTGTTGTCTCACGCACACATATGCACGTGTTGGCATCTGCACACAAAAGCTCTAAAACACACATACATACATACATACATACACGTAAAATCTCTCTCTCTCTCTCTCTCTCTCACACACACACACACACACACACACACACACACACACACACACACACACACACACACACACACACACACACACACACACACACACACACACACACACCTGATCTGTGCCTCTGTTGTTGCTTGTCCCCTTTCACCTCACCAGACTTTTTTACGACAGTCATAACAAAACTTCCTTGAAAAACCTGCCTAATGGTTCTCTAAACTATCTCGGGGTCTATTTACCACTCCTGTATCTGAAGTCGGTGTATCAATTAATTTACCTTTATGACCTAAACCGCTGAAGGGAGGCTTTGTGCGTGTGTGTGTGTGTGTGTGTGTGTGTGTGTGTGTGTGTGTGTGTGTATACAGGATGTTGAGGATTTAGCTATTAGAAGAGGGCTGAGGCTTTGTCTTCGGAGAGTTGAGGCTCATTCAGGTGGTGGAGGCTTTATTTAGTGTGATTTGGGGTTGGCATATTGATAATGTTCAGATGTATTTCAGAATGGTTTGATCTTGAATACAATAATTTTTTTTTTGGCGTTAATTAGCAAATTGAACTAGATGCAGTGGGTATTTTACCGTTTACATCAGGTATTAACTTGAGATATAGCTTGTTTTCTCTCTTGGTATTGTTTCTCATATTCTTAACCCTTACGCTACTGTGCAGTTTTCAGCGAGAGATATCCTGTTAATGGAGGACTTAAAAACTTGCTAAATTAACCTGTTCGTTACCATGGATACACAGGTATTTTGCCTGGGGACAGCATTGGGCTCTTATATTCATCCGAGGGAAATCATGTATATTATGTCAAAGGTTAAGAGTGTACCATTGAATTAGCATGTAGTCATCCATCCCTCCTGATTTACACCATCTTTTTATTTTTCTCTAAAGTTCCGCTAATGCGTTAAAAAAGGTGTTACTGAAGGTAGCAGCAAATGCCAGTAAGCCTTTGAGTTATGCTAGTTTTAAAGCAGGTTTTATATTTATTTCAGGTTTTAGTAGTCACCCCTTAAAATAGTGGCTTTCAAGAAACTAAAACCCGTGTTCTCTTCAGCTTAAAAAGATTTTAAGCACCCTTTCCTTAGCGATTTATTTTGGCAATTACACTTTGATAGATGCGCACGTTTGGCTTTATCTCCTTTGTATGGATAAAGTTTTCATTAATAAGATAGAAAAGAATATTATGGAGCCATATGCAGAAATAATGGGTAAGGAATTGGTGATATGGAACCCTCTGTACCGAAGAGAATGCGAGTCTTTGTGTAACAGTGAGTAGAGGTTGATGTGTGGTGTGGCGTGGTTGGTGTGGTTGGGTGTGGAGTGATGTGTAGTGTGATGTGTTGCGGTGTGGTGAGATGTAGTGTGTGTTGTGTTGTGTTGTGTTGTGTTGTGTTGTGTTGCTTATGTTGTATTGTGTTGTATGATGTGTTGTGTTGCGTCGTGGTGTGGTTTGGTGTGATGTGGTGTGCTGTAATGTTGTGTAGTGTGGTGTGGTGTGGTGTGGTATGTTGTGTTGCTTTGTGTTGTGTTGTGGTGTGGTGTGGTGTGATGTGTAGTGTTGATTTTTGTTATGCTGTGGTGTGTTGCGTTTAGGAGGGTGTGGTGTGTTTGTGGTGATGGCCTTTTGGTAGTTGGGTTTAGTTGCTTGTGAGTTAATGGTTTCCCGTGTCATCGCCTCGCCCTCACCCGCCGCTTGACTTTCAGTAGGGGTGAGGAAGTACCCCTCGGGGTTGCCTTTCCATTTATTATCAGGAGGCTTGTGCGATTCTTAGGCTGTCTGGCTGGAGAGAGAGAGAGAGAGAGAGAGAGAGAGAGAGAGAGAGAGAGAGAGATGAGTGAGGATAAGATTTAATAAAAAGACTGTAAAATACGAATATGCACAACTTATCCATAAACATACACGTAAATGCACTTGCAGGCACACAGGAAAAAATGTGGGAAAAGAAATATTTGAACCTCTATGATGCACCGATTTTTTTGGATTTTATTCTTGTTACTGACTCACTGTTTTATTTAGCTTAGGAGAAACTTTATGAACTGAGAAGGATAGATTTAGACTTCGTTAACTTATTCAGTAGTAGGAGTCTTTTCAGAGTTGCATAATCATTTCAATAGGGCCCCCCCAAAAAAAAAAAATTATATATAATAGATAAGTAACATAAAAGCGTACATTATCGTAGTGAAGGTAAAGAAAGACTACCAACGTAGGGACTCTAAATACTGGTTTCCGTTTTTTACAATAGAACTAAAAATGCACGAAGAAAAAGCTATGCGCGCGCGCGCGCGCACACGCGCGCGCACACACACACACACACACACACACACACACACACACACACACACACACACACACACACACACACACACACACACACACACACACACACAATGGCCCATACCACAAACACGCTTTGGACACCAACTCCGCCAGACACCGGGAATTAAAAACAGGAACTTATCGTTGTGGCGGTGCAAAAGTTTTAATGTCGGGGCGTCAGGTGATAATGTTGCCTACAAATTATTCCATTAACTCCCGCCGACGCGTCACTTCACCAGGACGCGATGCAGTTCCCCTGATTTGGTGATTCGGTGTTCGTGGTCTGTCTCCGAGCTTCCTAATTTACCTCTTCAATCATGTGACGTATTTTCCGTTTTGTTCTCGATAATATGGGACGATTTTAAGGGAGGGGGTGACCGAGGATTAGATGGAGGGGTGGAATGGAGAGGTATATGAGAGAGGGATGTGTGTGCCGGGGGGAGGGCAGCGAAATGGCAGGGACAAGACGACGCGGAGGTGATTTGTTGGTGGAATGGAGAGGTTAGATATACAGTAGTCATAGTAAGTTGTTCTAATGGGAGAGGCCTTTCGTAATTTGAATAAAATAATCTTGAAGCAACAAGAGTAGACCTAAATTAAAAAGGACGTTTCCCAGATTCAAGGAGTTAAGGAAGATAAGACGAGGTTAAGACTGGAGGGAAGTATTCAGACTTAACATAGACTTGACCGAAAATGAAAGACTCAGACTTAGGTAGATGGATGGTTATTAGAGAATAGAGATACAGATTTAGAGAATAGAGATACAGATTTAGGGAAGAGAGAGAGAGAGAGTGCATGTGCAGTCAAGGTAAGCATAGTATCAGATGACCAAATTCGCCTCATCGTAATAAACGAATAAAAGTAGGCACTAACTGAGAAATAAATGAAAAAATAATGTTGAGTCGAGGTGGGTAAGAGAATGTCATTATGCTAAGTGAGAATAAAAATGAACCTGAAATTCCATTATGAAAATTATGTACCGGTACGTAGATGCTTTTATGTATCATGAATATTTATATACATGGCATTCTCAAACCTTTCAGTGTAGTGGAAATACATTTGGATGGCCTCTGTGGAAAAAAAGAAAATAAGAGTAGCTCTAGTAGTAGTTGTAATGGCAGTAGTCGTTGTAGTAGTAGTAGTAGTTGTAATGGTGGTAGTACTAGTAGTAGTACTAGTAGTAGTAGTAATAATAATAATAATAATAATAATAATAATAATAATAATGAAAATAATAATAATAATAATAATAATAATAATAATAATAATGAAAATAATCTATCTATCTATCTATATACCTAGGCTGCTTCCCCCAAGGAAAGGGAGGTAGCCGAGACAGGACGACTCACTCTCCATTTACTCATCCATTCAAACACATTCATTCGCATCTTAGCCCCAAAGGGGAGAACGGACAGATCCTCACCGCATCGCACCGCACAAGGGTCAACTGCGCAATGCAAGCAGTGACATCCACAGCAGGGCCCGACAGCAGAACTGGTTTACCCCTGCCACATCATAACAGACCCATCCCCTTACCCGCACCTGACCTGACTAGCTGATCAGACCAAATGCGGGAGAATATCCCCTCAGGGCTGCGTCATCACTTATTCATTCACAATTTCTCTCCATTTATTTCTGTCACGCACAGCCACTCTTCCTTGCTCAACGGACATCCCTCTCGCATCCAGCGCTCTCTTCACACTGTCCATCCATCCTATTCGTGGTCTTCCTCTCAGTCTTACACCTCTCACATCAGATCTAGTTATCTTTTTCACCAGTCGCTCATTATCCATTCTCTCCATATGCCCAAACCATTGCAACACCCTCTGCTCAACTCTACCAGCCATCTCCCGAACAACTCCAGTTCTCCTTCGCACTTCATCATTTCGCACTCGATCCATACGCGTCACTCCACACATAATAATAATAATAATAATAATAATAGTGATAATAACAGTGATGATAATGATGATGATAATAGTAAAAACTAGAATTCTGAAATTGCAGAAGCAGTATTCGAGGAACCCCACATTCCAGATTAGAATGAAAAAAAAAATGCCACACTTGTACTTCAGATATGGTTTACATTCTTCATAAACAGTGTTAAGAGTGGTTGTGGTGCAATATTAATAATGCATCATAAATTGAATATGCAGATATAAGTGTCATGATCTTCGTTCTAACCAAGATCTGTGTATGTGATATTGTAGGACCAAAAATCGTCCAAAAATATTGATTTGTCATAATTGCTGTTATGAAATCTTAAAAAGTAGACACTCTTAGGATTCAGAAAATATTTTTATCATTGTAGACCTAATATTCACGGACTTTTATTCAAGTCCAAAGTTTTTTACGGACTTTGACCTGTAACCTTGGGACCATGGTCAGGGTCATTCATACCATGCTAAATACCCATTCATGACCTACTACATTTCCACCGAGTTTGACCAAAATCGGCCAAATACATTCCGACTTAGCACTTTCAACCATGAAGCGGCCATTTTGATTTTCCTCAATATCTCAGAGAGTATTTGTTTGATCTCAGTATCAGTACCCAGGTGCACTAGTATGTGTTGACGACTGCATAATTGAAAATTTGCAAAGCAATCGATTCCGTAGTTTTTGCTGCGCAGGAGAGCAAAAACTGAAAAAAATAACGTAGATGGCGCTAGTGCTAGGAAAAAAAAGTGCCAAAAGAAGCCTGCAACCAAGGTACAATACTCCTGAAAATTTCAAGTCTCTATCTCGAGTGGTATTGGAATGCCAGCCTTCTAGATCCCCCCCCCCCCCGAAACATAAAACTAATAATAATATTTACAATATCAATAAGAACTCCACTGAATGTGGAGTTCCTAATAATAACTGATAATAATGAACTTTATTGAATAAATGTAGGTGACTATATGTATAATAATTATATATACGTAAATGTGGACTATATGAAAACGAAAGAAACTGATAAAGGTAAGCACAGTATTAGGAGACCAACCTCTCTGCCTCATAAGCATTCTCTCTCTCTCTCTCTCTCTCTCTCTCTCTCTCTCTCTCTGACAGACTTTGGCCATTCCCACAACAGCGGTACAAAGTCGCGTTTGCATGAAATTCGGTGAGCCTTTGTTACCATTTTGGCATGAGTCTCCATGGTTACTATTCAAATCAACCCTCCAGAATGACTACCTGGTCATCATCTGATCCGAATGAGGTTAGGAATCTTCATAAGGAGAGACTTCGTGCACCAGAATGTAAAAAGAGAATATATATGGCAATAAAGAATGAAACCTACGCGAGAAATATATTTTTAAAAGTGAGGTAAGCAAGTAAGGCCAAGTTAATGTAAACGAAATGTATGGAAGACCAGTGAAGGTGGAGAGAGAGAGAGAGAGAGAGAGAGAGAGAGAGAGAGAGAGTTATCGAGGTAAGCACAGTATCAGATTAATGTAAGAAAAGGAGGCAGTGTAATCAATATAAGTGGTGTAAATACAAAAAAGAAAAAAAAAAGGAAAGTGATATCAAGGTAAGCACAATATTAGGTTAATGAAAGAAAAGGCGACAGTGTAATCCAGGTAAGCACAGACCCAGGTTAATGTGAAGAAAAAACTACAGTCGACGTGAGCTTAGTATCTGGTTAGTGTAAAACGAAATAAAAATATACTAAATGCAGAAGCTAGTGCTCTTTGGTTAATTGGTATGGTGCGGTGTGGGAGGATGATTTTGTGTGGTGTGGTGTGGGAGGGCGATTTTGTGTGGTGTGGTGTGGGAGGGCGATTTTGTGTGGTGTGGTGTGGGAGGGTGATTATGTGTGGTGTGGTGGTGTGGGAGATTGATTTTGTGTGGTGTGGTGTGGCGTGGGAAGGTGATTTTGTGTGGTGTGGTGAGATGTGGGAGAGTGATTTTGTGTAGTGTGGTGTGGAAGGGTGAGTTTGTGTGGCGTGGTTTGGGAGGCTGGTGTGGAGTGGGATGGTGATTTTTTGTGATGTTGTGTGATGTGGGAGGGTGAGTTTGTGCGTTATGGTGTGGGAGACATGGAATGGTGTGTTGTGTGGTGTGGTGTGGTGTGAGAGGGTGGTATGTTGTGCAGTTTGGTGTAGCGTGGTTTGGCTTCGCAAAAGTCGAGGAGAGTGAGGGTTCTTGCGTCCGAAAGTAGTTAGTGAGAAATAGACTGACAAGGCCATTGTTAGAGATATCTTTCCATCTAAAAATAAATAAATATGTAAATACGAGTAATCAAGGTGAGCACAAATTCAGAATTAAAGTTAAGAAAAGAACCTGTAATCTAGGTGAGCACAGTATCAGGTTAATGCAAAAATAGATAAATAGATAGATAAATAAATAAATAATTGTGTAATCGAGGTCAACACAACATCATGAGACCACCAAACCACTCCTTGCCCTCAGTTCGTCCTCATTTGCCAGTCCGCCATCAATCCCGCGGCTCTCCTTTGAATTGAATTGTCCGGGTTTATCGGTCGCTTTTCCCTTCCCGGCTAAATCCTGGCTGTCGTTTAGTCAGGGGTAAAAGGTTAAAGTGTAAATCCTGTTTTCTGGGGGGGAGGGGGGCAGGACTCGTTGCATTAGCCCCTTGTTGCATGCAATTTCCGGGACCCCTTTGTGAAGAGCGCCAGACATCGTTCCCTCCTTTTTAACTATCATTAAGCGAAAGTGGATTTAGTTGGAGGCCGTCTGTTTTGGTGAAAATAGGGGTTGTCTTATATGGGAGTAACTGTTTATGATACTGTGAGGGATAGGATGCATGGCCACTGATCTAGAGAACCAGACAACACCGATTTTCTTTTTCACTATATATGAAAATTAATTTAGTTTGGGGCTGTCTGTTTCGGTTTAAGTAGGGCTGTCGCATATAGGAGTGTTTACGATTCTGTGAGGGATAGGATACATGGCCACTGATCACCTGCAGTACCAGACACTTTTCTTTATCTACTTTGAGCTTGGATTTAGTTGAGGGATTTTCGTATTTAGGAGCGCCTGTTTATGCAAGGAAGATATGTATGAAGCCTCCCTTGTCAACAGGAATACAGCAGTCTCAGGTCGTTCAGTTTTCCTCCTCCTCTTTCTGAGTCCTCTCCACCCCATTAAAGTTAGTGAGGAAATAGGATGATGGTGATTATTTTGTAGGCGAAGTGGTTGTGTGAGAAGCTTGGCCACATGTTGTCGTGGTGTCGCTTTAAGTTTGCCTAAACCTCCAGTGCTGCTCGTGGGAGGTGGTAGCCTTGCATGCTTGCTTGCTTGCTTGCTTGTTTCCTTCCTTGCTTCCTTCCTTCATTCATTCATTCATTTATTCTTTCATTCATTCATTCATTCGCAAATTCGTCCTTATACTGTACAGCATTCTTCCTTCGTCCATCAGTCCATCCATTCAACCATCCTTCCCTCTCTCCTTCCTTTTGTCTTTCCTACCTTAGGGCCCTCCGTTCTGTTTTCTCTTCATATCTCACTCATTTTATTTGACACTCGTTTCCTTTGAAGGCCTCTTATCACTCAAGACCCAAAATGTAAGATTTTGGTAATGAATAGCACGCCATCTTTGCGTGAATGCGTGTTTTGGCCTTATTTTTACAGCTTGTGTGTGTGTGTGTGTGTGTGTGTGTGTGTGTGTGTGTGTGTGTGTGTTTCCTGAGTGGAAGAAGTTAAGCAGTATTTTTTTGGGAGGAGGGGAAGGAGGGGGTCAGTCGGGGCTAAAAAAATAGTGTAGTTTATTCCATCCAGATTTCTTGCAGTTCCTGTCCTAAATATAAGGATTTTTTCTTTTTAATGATGTGCATTTTTCCTGTGGCAAGAACAGCTTATTGTGTGATGGACAGTTCCGCTTAATAATACCTTTACAATTTTGAGGCTGATCACTAATGAAGCGATATTCCAGTTCATTTTATGTGTATATTGATTGGATTTGTATGTTACTGATTATCATTTTTTTTTAATGTCAATATGTTTTGAACGTATCGAGACAGGGGATATAAACCTGCTTCCAACTTAGTATCAGTTGTTTGTAAAGTAGTACGTATAGTCTAAATCTTTGTAGGTTTGAGGGGCTTAGTAGTGTCTCTATCTTGGCTATTTAGTTTCCTTATCACACCTTAATATTTCCTTATTATATATGAGTCACTTAATAAAGACTTGTATGCATAAATTCAGAAAAAAATGTTAACCTGTCAGATACAGAGGTAAGCATGTAAGGAGCCTGATAAACCGTCAGAAATATACCTCATAGAACGACATAGACAATATCCAGGTGTGGGATGACGGAGTAGGGGTGGGGGGAGAAAATAGCCTGTGGGGAAAAAATCAGTGGTCAGAGGGTCAAGAACGTAATATCAAGAGCGATTTTATGGTTTTAATAGCGGTGAGAATGGCGTGTTGTGAGGCAAGACGGTGAGGTGCGTGTTTTTGTTTTATTGTATTTTTTACTGCGTTTCACACCTGTTACTGTTTCCATTTGGCCGTGAATGTCGACCCCTCCCCCCCCCCCTCTCTCTCTCTCTCGTATGTATTGTTTCCCTCTGACGGTTCTCACGTTCTCCCCCTCACGTCATTCACTTTTTTACCGCAACTTAGCTCTTGCCCTTCTCCTCCTCCTCCTCCTCCTCATCATCATCATCATCATCATCATCATCATCTCCTTGCTCCTCCTCCTCTACACCATTCCATTTCTCACCTTTCTTCGTCTCTGTAATCTTATCATTCTTTGTGTGTGTGTGTGTGTGTGTGTGTGTGTGTGTGTGTGTGTGTGTGTGTGTTACGCCTTTCCAGTTGTCATCTTGCTTTCATCATCTTGCCGCCTCCTCATTTACAAATTTTGCACCCTTCTCTCTCCGTCTTGTTTTTAATTTTATCTTCCTATTTTACATTGCGCCATTTCTCACTATCTCTTCTTTTCCCTGTCGATAATCTTATCATCTTTCTTTACTTCCTTCTATGTCTCATTCCGTTTTACGTCATCCACTTCTATACCGTTCCTTTTTCACTTTTCTTCCTTTCCATTATTTTTCACACCTCGTTAAAACTTCATTTTTCACACTCCATAATTTATTTCTGTCCTACATGTTTACACCCAATTCTTACCCTCCCTTCCTTTCCCCATTCATTTCCTGCTATTTTACACCGTTCCAGTATTCTCTTTCGTTTATGCATTCTGGTCGTTCTTTTTTATAGTCCTCTAGTTTTCTCCTCCTCTCGTTTTTTAGTCTTCCTTTAAATTCCTCCTTCCTCTCCTCCTGTCCATTTTCTTGCTCTCTTCCATTCAGTTCTTAACTTCCTTTCCGTTTAGATCGTCACCTTTCCTTCCTCATCGAAGCAGTATATCTTGTCTTTTACAGCCTTTCACTTTATCACCTTCCATCCTTACCTTCTTTTTTCCTCATGTTATCTTCCCTTGTTTGGTTCTCACCCTTTCCTTTCTGCATATTTCTATTACTTATATTCTCACCTTCCTTCCCTTCTTTTTGGTCTGTCACTTTCACTTAAATTCCCACAGTCTTTAATCTGTATTGCGCATGTCACTTTTATTTTCACCATCCTTCCCTTCCGTTATGCTTGTAACTCATTTTAACTGGATCTATATTTTGTTTCTTTCTTCTGCATGCCTCCAGTTGTCATTTCTTTCCTTCCTTGCGTACTGTTGGAGTTCTCTTTTGAATCCTTCCATTTTTCACCTTTACGTACTTTCCCCATTCTTTTCGTCTTCTTCAGCCCAGTTTTCACTGTCCCTCTCTATCTTCGTTCTTTCATTATTCTTTTCATTGTCTTCCTTTTCGTCCTTCTAATTCTCCGATTTCGACCTGTTTTTCCTCTTTTACAGCTAGATCTCACCGCCCTGTTTTCCTTTTCATATTCCTTCCGTCTTCTTTTATTCCTTCCATTTCTCACCTTTCCAGCCGTCTTTCGTTTCCATGTTCTTTTTGTCCACATCTTTTATATCTTCCAGTTCTTACTTCCGTTCCGTATTATATTTCGCTTCGTCCGTTTCACTTACAGCCCTCCAATCCCCACCTTCTTTCCTTTACGTTTGGTTCGTCACTTTTCTCTTAAGCTTATCTCTTTTCTCTAGTGCTTATTACTTTTCTCATGCTTTTTCTTTTTCTTTTATGCTTTTTATTTTTCTCGTATGCCTTTTACTTTTCTCTTATGTTTCCAACTTTTCTTTAATGCATGTTACTTTTCTCTAATGCTTATTACTTTTCTTATGCCTTTACTTTTCTCTGATGTTTGCTACTTTTTTCTTATGCTGGTTACTTTTCTCTAATGTTTGCTGGTTATAGTGCTTGCTACTCCTCTTTCATGCTCTTTGCTCTTCTCATATGCTTTTTACTTTTCTCTTATGCCTTTTGCTTTTCACTTATGCTCGTTACTCATCTCTTGCCGCTGCTGTATTTCTTAAGTTATGTAGTGCTGTTGTGGTTGGGAAACGTAAGTATTCTTCTCCAGCTAATACCAAATGAGATTAATTCATATGAGCCTCCTGTTTACCTGTTAGCATCAACCTTCTTATGGTCGGGACAGCTCAAGTCTTCTGTCCCACTTAATGTAAGATAATTTTACTTAGCTGAGCCTGAAGATAAGTCATGGGATCCTGATAGAGTCCACCCCTTT